>NC_135271.1:14143808-14204326 GCF_051311805.1 Agelaius phoeniceus | reverse complement strand
GCTTAGCAAAGCATATGGATTTGCAACCACTGGGTGGAGATCTCCAGCTATTTTGCTAATATAGCCTGTAGGTATTGAACCAGACTTTAGTTCAAGCCATCAGGCTTCTGTATGGGTAAAATGGGTGTCTTCTCTTCAGATTCACATTCCAGTAACAACCCAAATTTTAGAAAATTGTCTATGATAGACTTAATACTTTTTATGTTTTCCACTTTAAGTTGATTTTGTTTAATTCTTATTGGTCGTGTTCCAGGTGTAAGTTTAATGATTACAGGTTGTGCTGCTTTGGCCTTACCAGGGATCCCATCCAGCCAGACTTTAAGAGAAACCTGACTGAGAACTTCTTCTGTGTCTCTTCTGTTTTGGACAAATCTGTAATGAGAGCTAGACTTAGAACACGATTATTTGTTCGTCATTCACTTTGATCTGAACTCCTCCAGGGCTAAACTACATTTCAGCCTGTTGGAACCTGTTACAACATTCTCATTGCTCCAACAGATCCTTCCGATTTTGGGGGGCGTAGGCATATATAGGAACTGATGTATTCCTACTGTTTTTCCCGGTTCATAAGGTTGTAGTTTTAAAAAGGATACCTTCTGCTGTTGACTTGTGGCTCCAATAACATTCACAACTTTACCAGGATCAATCTCTTCCAACTTTATATCTAATACAGAATGTGTTGCAGCCGCATTCCCCAGGCATTTCATTTTCCTCATCTTTTCCCCCAGTTCTCTTTTGACCAGAGGGTTTTCTTGGGGGTTGCCCTCTAGCCAGCCCTTGCATTGATTCAGTTCTGCAACCACCTTGGGTTTGAGTTGCAGGCAGTCTCTCTTCCAATGTCTGTCTTTCTTACAATAGGCACATTGAGTGGTCCAGAGGTTAGGGATAGGTCTCTGCCCACCCCAGCCATTTCTTTGTCCTGAGGAGGGGCCTTTGGGTGGCTCCTCTCCAAGGGCTGCAATAATAGTGTTAGTCATTTCTTTCTCCAGTTGCTTATGCTCTACCCGACTATGGTTTATATGAACTCACCATGCTTCTTCTTGCAGTTTTTCTATAGCTGGTCTTCTGTTTTTAATTTTTACTTTCTGCCTAATATCATTAGAGGATTGGCCCAGGAAAAGGGAAATGAGTTGGTTTTTGCCATAATCATCTGATGGGTCTGGAGCAGTGTATTTAAGCATGGCTTCCTGAAATGGTTCAAAAATTCAGTCAGGGCTTCAAGAGGCCCTTGTTTCACTTGCTATAGTGCACTCCAAAGTACAGCCTTAGGGATACCATCTTCCAAAAGAAACCCATTCCCAATACCTCAGCAGGAGTTGATAGTGACCAGAATTATTACAGTCCCAGGGAGGTTTTGTGAGAGGGCATGTTTCTTCTGTATTTTCTCCTGCCCATAGCCTGGCTCTTCCATCATTCCATGCAGTTTTTAATACCAGCTCCTTCCTTGTGTCTGTTAAAGCATCTAGCACAGCATCTATATGCTCCCTATCTGGGTCCAGGGCTTTAACAAATGCTCTGGATCTTTTGGCTATTCCTGATGGAGCACCCCAGTATTGTCTAGCCAGAAATTTCCAGGTTTCTAAATCAGCTCATGAGAGGCATACCTTGGTTTTCATAAGACCCCAAGGTTCCGTTGCCTCCCATAACAGTGACTGAATGACCATCCCTTGAAAAGATGGGGATCTTCCTCCCAGCCCCTGCAAATGAGTCCAAGGGGGGCTGTTGTGGTGAGTTTTCTCTTTAATGCTTTGTTCTGTTATCCCCTATGTAATGGTTCAGTCTAAGTTGTACCCTCCTATCTTAGCTGTCTGTCTTGTCTTAAGCCTGTTCTTTGATCTGGGATGTTCCCTGATCCTCCTCCCATTCAGCTGTCAATCCCACTTTGTACCAACCCTTTAGTCTAGAAACTTCCCTGTCAATCCCCTGTTCCTCAAAGCTCTATTGGTCTATGCAAACCCTCCCCCTGTTCCTCCTCATTGGTTTAAACATTGTAAGACCTGCCTTGTGTTCTTCCCCAGTCCTTCCCCGATTGGTTGAAAATTTGTACCCTCCCCTGAGCCCTCCCCATATAAAAGTGCCTGCTGTCCTGTTTTCTGTGTCTTTTGTCCCTGCGCTCTCTGTGGAATAAGGCTTTCCTTGGAACCCATCCAGAAGCGCTCCTCCTTGTCCTTATCTGCGCCGTGTGCGTGACCACCGGCTGGTGCCGTAGAGCTCTCGCTCTGAGCCGCGCCTCGGATCATCCTGCTCCTGGGGTGTGTCCCGCACCCGGCGTGGTGCTGTGGGGAGCTGGCAGAATTCCGGCACCGTGTTCGGGGGAATGCTGAATGGTGACAATACCACGACTTCCTTTCTGCCTTTGCTTCTGTACTGGGAGTTCTTCCTCCTTCAAGTTCTAGAGAGGAAGGGGGCTCAAAGGCACAGTTTTCTCAGCAGTATTTACCAGGGATTTTGACTGCATTCTCTGTCCTCCCTCTTCCCATGACTCAAAAGGAGCAACCAAACCCTCCATCCTTTCCTCATTCTCTTTGTATTTTAAACACCTTGGTCATATGGAACATGAAGAACAACACCTTCTTAGTCCTCCCTTTCCTTTTGTTTTGCAATCTTTTTCCAAAGCCAACACAGAAGGATCCCTTGGGGCCAAATTAAAGCCACATTCCTGCTGCAATTCAGGGTGATCCGTCAGATAAACAAAACATATTTGGGTACATAGCCTCATCTTATTTTCATTCTTTCCACAAAAATAATAGTAACCACAACACGGTATAATAACTCAGGGTTTCGTTCATTGGCTTCTTCTCCCTGTCTTCAAAGATATAAAGGGGCCACTATTGATCATAGTATTTATTGAGGGTTTTCTTAGTCCCCGTGCCCCCAGGGCCTCTCTTATCTTCTTCCATTGTTTCAATAGGCATCCCAGGGGGTTTGGATTTATTTGCTTGCTGGCTGACACCCTCTTCCTCTCTTTATCTCCTCTTACACTCAGTTGATTTTTAATGATATTTGAATTCCCAAACGGAAATGTTATTTTTTTTCTCTCCTCTCCTTGCTCTTACTATTTTTACACCACAATTGGTACACACACGGCATCTTTGGGCTGCCCTGCACCAATATTCTCTCCTGTAACCATGGCAATGTATATAAACAAAAGGATTACACCCCCTACACAAGAAACAAGGGATGAGAGTCCTTGCAGTCCTGCAGCCTTCCTGAGGCTTCTGCGTCACAGGTGCCTTCAAGGAACAACTGCACGACTTGTTGACTTGGAGCTTTCCTGAGGCACCTCTCTTTAAGGTGCACTCGAGGCCAGACTCTGGCATTGTTGTGGTGTGGTTTGTGTCTTTACTTGTTGAGTTTGTTACTGTACTGGATTTTCTGTGTTTGAAATGGTTCATTCTATGTGCCCCCATATTACTTCCCAAATGGTTTCACCCTAAGTTGTATACTCCCCCTTTCCCTATCAATCACCCTTGTGCCTACCCCAATTTCCAGACCCTTCTCTGTCACTCCTCCAAACCCTGCCCCTGCAGCTTGTCTATCATTGTTTGACAAGCCCCTTCATCTAGAAGCTTCGATGTCAATTATGTTAATCTACTAATCCCATTGGCAGATTTTGTGTGCTCTCCTCCACTATACTATTCCATTGGTTGTATGATAATTTAGTCCCTCCTCATGCTCCTCCTCAGTTGCTAGCCTTGTTAGGGTGACTCCTCCCCAGAGTCAGCCTCCCTTTATAATTTTGTGTATCCCTTTACTCTGTGCTCTTCTGCTTCTGCTCCCTCCCAGCTTGCTACAGTTTGTATCACCTGTTCACTCTCTTCGGGGAAGGAATAATCAGCAGCTTGAAAATTACAGACATAAAGCCCCTCTCTTTTTATTTACCCGTCTAACTCAATGAGGGCCTCTCTGGGTGCCTGCTCAGCTAGGCCTAGTGGAAGGAGAGGTTCCTGCCAGTGGCTGATCCGCTACCCTCAGCCAAGCCAAGGGCTGGAGACAGGGGGCAGCCACTCACCGAGGTGAGGGGTCAGGGCTGGCCAGCATCACCAGCACCACCCCTCCACCCGAGATTGGGGGTGTGGCTCCATGGCATGGCAGGCAGATTCCCCGGCTTGTTCAAAGTGTTCAGGAGGAAAAATAAGAAAGGCCCTGGAGCTGCCCCAGCATAACAGCCTGAAGAATCGGAACAGTTCCAGCCACTGCAGGATGGGGAGTGGCAGAGGAGGGCCACAGGGCTGATGGCTGCATCCATTAATTCTCAAGTTCTTGGACTTCACGAATTTGGTGACAGCATCCTGAAGGTCCTGTCAAGTTGCCTGCACAGCAAGTGCAGTGAGCAGCGTTGCCTGGCACTCAGAGGCCTCGTGATGGTCAGCAAGGATCTCTTGATGGTGAGAAGGGGGCCGTGGCTGAAGCTGTGCTGTGGAAAGCAGCCCCTTGGGCTGGCAGGGCTTCAGGAGCTGAGGCAGCTGCTCCCAGCTCTCCTGCCTCACCTGCCCCAGTGCTTTGGCTCAGGCCTTTGGCCTGTGGGCCCTGCAGCAGCAGGGTGGCCTTGCAGTGCCAGGGCGGTGGTGGCAGTGTAGCCGTCCATGGCTTCCCAGCACTGCCTTGTGTTCCACACAGGCCAGAAGAATGTGCAGTCTGTCTAAAAACCTTGTGGAGCTCTTGGGTGATGCAGAAGAATATGTTGTCAGCATGACTCTCTCTGTGCTCACAAATATACTTGAGAATGAACACATCCTTATATCCAGCACCACTGCCCCGAAGCTGGCTGAGGCACTCCTACCGCTCTTTGACTGTGTAAGGCTCTCGTGTCCCCTGCCATGGGCACTGGTTGCTGCCCAGAAATTTTGTGGATTTTCAGGCCTTTGTCCAGATGGGCTTGGAGAAGTTGGTGCTGAGGTATTTTCCTTTTTTCCAGGACGACACTCATATGCAGCTGCTCTCCCTAAATCTCTTCTTCAAGGTGATGGACTTGGTAGTGAACAAAAGAAGAAAAACTCTGAAGAAGATTGTGAGCCAGAGCCTGCTGCCAGAGCCTGCTGCTGCTCTTCTTTCATTGCCATGATGAGAACAAGCGCGTGGCAAAGGTGAGGTTTTGAGTTATGCCGGTGCATACCTGGAAAGGGGTCTCGGATGTCTCCTGGTTGGCTTCTCCCAGGCTGCAGCCTTCTGCTCCTGGCCTTGGCACAGGGATGCAAGTCCTTTTCTTGGGCTGCGGTAGCAGCTCCACAGCTGTGCTCCTCTCCAGGCCTCTCGCGAACTGCTGCTTTGTGTGGTAGAGTTCCTGAAGAGGAGGAAGCTCAAGCAACTACTTGAGAGGGAGAAGATGTTGAAGTTTGCCAACTGCCTGGTAAGGAGGGCCTGGAAGCCCCAGGCTCAGCCCAGAGAAGGCCCCTGAGGGCGATGCTCAGTGTGCGGGGCTGGCAGCTGTGCCCCTGCCCGCTGCTGCAGCCAGAGGCCGCGCGGGCTCTGCTCCAGACTCCCGTGGGCCGCAGCCGGGTGCCCATGGAGCCCCGGCCCGGCGGGGCTGCGGGCCGGCACCGCGGCTCCCCGGGCAGCAGCCGGCCCTCTGCCCCCTGCCCTCGGGAGCCCTTGGCCAGCGGCTGCTGGCCGCGCCTCCGGCCTGTGCGGCCAGGGGAGGCCGGGGCTGAGTGCAGGCAGCGCCCGGCCCAGGGGCTGAGCCCGCGCCAACCCTTCCCTCCTGCCGCTCTCTGCAGCTGGCAGAGGACAGGAGCAGAGCGGCCGAGCACCTGCGCCGGGCCCTGCGCTACCTGCGGAGCCCACAGGAGCCCCTGCGAGAGGCGGCCGTCAGGATCATGGGTGAGCCACGAGCCCGGGCTCCCTCCCCGGCCCGGCCCGCCGCAGCTCGGCCCCAGCCCCGCCTGCTGCCCCGGCAGCGCCGGCCGGGCCCGGCGCCGTGGAGCCCCGCCCGGCCTGGGCATTGCTGCTGCCGCCCTCTGGCAGCCGTGCCCTTGGGCGGCAGCGTGCGGCAAGGGCCGGGCTGAGCCCTGCCGGACCAGCAGCCCGTGTGGCCACAGCGCCGGCAGCGCCGCCGGCAGGGAGCTGTGCCGCTGGCGCCCTGACAGGCTCTGTGTTCACAGGCATGGCCGGGCGGTGCCTGAGGAGGCAGCAGCAAGAGCTCCGGCACATCTGTCAGGGTGAGAGAGGGCAGCGGGCTGACAGCGGGAAGGAGCTGCAGGCCCTGCCCCGGCTTTGGAGGGCTCTGCTCCCTGTGCGGACGAGGAGCGATGTGGGCAGAGCACACAGAGATTTCAGGGACACCTGGGGGAGTCATGGCCAGTACCTCCCAGCTGATTCCAATGTCTCCTACTCCCTTCTTGGTGGGATGGTCCCTTTCCGAAGGTCTTGTAGGATTCCCGCAGACCAGGGCTGTTGCCACGGCTCTGCTCCTCTCTCTTTCAGCCCTTCAAGCCCGGAGGCAACGTGCCAGCCCATCCTGCTGTGACCTGGAAAATCAAGCCGACTTTCCCCCAAGAGCTCAAGAATTAGGGATATCTTCTGGATCCACTCAACCGGTGTCCCAAGAAGAGCACCAGGAGACACCCAAGGGGACATCGCCTCCCAGCGCTGCTGGAAGTCCTGGCACAGCTGCTGCTGGGCACAGTTCTCGTGGCTTCAGCCCTCTCCCTGCCTGTTGATAGCTCTGCCCCACCAGCCCTCAGACACTGTCCATCCCCATTTTTTCCCTCCACTCTCCCTCCCTGTAGGTAGCTCCCTCCCTCCAGCCCTCAGACGCTGCCCGTCCCCTTTTTTCCCTCCCAGCTCATCCCTTTGCTTCGCCTTATATTAATAAAAGTTTGGGATCTTCACTTTGCCTGCATCCCTGTGGAGCTGAAGCAAATCCGGGGCCCTGGGACACACAGGCCCCTGCTGCCGTTCTCTGCCACGCCGTGTTTTGTGCACAGACCCAGAGGAACGGGGGCAGGTCAGGCTGGAAATGTCCCTGTGCTGAAGGTGCAGCTCCACAGCACTGTGCAGTTCCACATCTTGCTGAGCACCCTGGAGCCCCTGAATTTTGGAAGAGCCAACCGGAGTATGCTCTGAAGCCAGCTGAGAGGGATTCCATGGCAAGCATCCACGGAGGGCAAAGGAGCTTGGAATGCTGGAAGCTTTCAAGAATAGCTTCCTGAAAGCACAGCAGCGCTCCATCCCTGCACAGGATGAGGAAGAGGGCAGCAGCAGAGAGCATCCGGGCTTAGCAGGGAGCTCTGGCTGTGCCTGAGGGCAAATGAAGCAGCAGCACGGTGCCCGAGACTCGGACACACGGCCGTGCCGGTGCCCGCAGCGCTGCCAGGCAGTGCCGGGATGCCGGCTGTGCTTCTGCTCCCCACAAGTGAGGAACGGCAGCCCCAGGCTCAGAGCCAGCCAGAAAGCCAACCAAGGGACAGCAGAGGGAGGGCATCCTTCCAGTCTCGCTCGGGCATGGCCAGAAAACAGCCCCCGCTGCTTCTTCCTCCGCCTGTGTTTGGGCTGTGCTGGTGGCAGAGCCAGCCAGGTTGGGCTCTGCGTTCCAAAGCCTGTTGGGAGCGGGCATGAAAAGTGGTGTGTGCACAGCAGAGAGTCCTGGAAGGTGCTGGCAAGAGCATCCTGCAGGAACAGGGCTCTGCTCCCTGGCCAGGAACAGCCTGGTTTTGGTGCCGTGAGCTCAGGCAGGAGTTGAGGCAGGTGAAGAGGCAGCGGGCAGCTTGTGTTTGTGGAGGGCCTGGGGCTGCACCTCTGACCCTGCACCTGGAAACTCACTTGGGGCAATAGGAGCTAGAGCTGGAGTGCCTGTCCTGAAAGGACCTGAAGTCATTCAGCCTTGCCAGCGTTTCTTAAGGGTGTGTTGGTGCTCTCCAGGAAAGTCACACATTTGGGGAAACACCTTTGGAGGAAAGGGGCTTGCTTCTCAAGGGAAGTGCTGCCCAGGGAGCTCCCAGTGAGGCAGGTGTGAGTGTCCCCCTTTGGCTCTCTGTGCTCCTTTCAGTCCTTGAGGCCTGTTGCACTTGGCAGAGGGGCAGGGAGAAGGCAGTGAAGAGCAGGTTTGGCATCTGCCTGGACCTCTGGAAACCAACCCAAGCACCTGCAGCAGGATGTGTTACCCCCGTTGGACAGAGGGGGAGCAGGAGCATCTGTGTCCAGCCATGAGCCCCAAAGCTCTCTGTGAGAGCTGTGAATTAAAAGGCCTTTACACCCACACTTTTCACAGCTTTCCTGTCTGCTGTGTTTCAACTCCTGGCAATATGCATTTGCCTGCTGCTTGGTGGCAGCTGCTGTGTCCCAGGGCCAGCACAGAGCTGGGCTGTGTGGGCCAGGCAGCGTGGAGAGCCTTGGCAGATCTTGGTGTGTCCCTGGCCTCAGCAAAGGCCTCCCAAGGTGTCCTGCTCATTGGCTCTCCCTGTGCATCTTGGAGAGAACAAGGCGGGCATTTCTGGCAGCTGGGCATCAGCCAGCCTTAAAATGGGGGCGTGTGGTGGAGTGAGCCCAGCTGAGATACGCTGAGCGCAGCCCAGTGCTCCTTGCTCCTCTCTGCTGAGCCGGGAGCGTTTGTCTGCTTTCGGGATGGCCCTGGCTGTGTCAGGGCTGCTCCGTGGACACGAGACAGCCGGTCCTGTCCCGCTGGGTCCCAGCAGTGCCTGGCAGCAGCCCTGCACCCACGTCAGGATGCTGGCCAAGAGAGGCCCTGGAAGCTGAGGCAGCTGATTTGAAGCTTTTGCAGATACACACAGGGGATGGCCAGCACTGTTCCCTCAGGATACAGCAGTGCTGAGGGGCCTCCCCAGAGCTGCCTGAGTCCACCCACTCCTTGTGGCACCAGTTGCTTTCCTGTGGGATGTTCTACCTCCCCCAGGAGTGAAGAGGGAGCTGGAGAAAGAGCTGGCCAGGCTGCTCTGGATCCTTTCCCAGCAGCCCTGGCTGAGTGGAGCAGTCCGAGCTGAGCGCAGATGTGCCAATGGAGCAGCCGTGCCCAGGAAGGCTCGCTGGGAAGGATGATCCAGGAACCACAGGCCTGGCAGCCTGGCTTTGCTGCCAGGGAAGGCCTTGGAGCAGATCCTCCTGAGTGCCATCCCACGGCACGTGCAGGGAACCAGGGGCTCTGCTGGAGGCTGGGAAAGTTCTGCAGAGGGACGGGCACAGCTGGGGGTCCTGGCGGGGTGTTGAGGGCTTCTGTGGGGGTGTTTGGGGAGGTTGGTGTTGGTGGGCGTGTTGGGGAAGGAGTTGTCTGGAAGTTGAGCGGGCTGGGCTGGAATTTGAGTCAGTTTGAAGGCAGCATCCGTGCTTTGGCACAGCTTCGGCGTTGGAGGGCAGAAGGAATATCTGTGACTATTTCTTTTACTGGTCCTGTTTCTCCTGCAGGGAACAAGAGGGGAGAGCTGTACTTTATTGGCCACTTAGATATCTGTACTGGGGGAGGATCAGCCCTTTTGCCATCTCCTCATTTGTTTGGGTTACTGTTGTAACACTGAGTGGTCCTCATTCCTTGAGAGCTTTTATTCCTTAAGAGAATTAGGAGATTGTAATCCCTTCATCGAAAACCATTTGCAAACCAAAGAATGGTCTTCTTTTTGGGTCTCTGTAGTGTTATGTTTTGTAAAGTGACTTCCAGTGGATGATGTTAAGGCATATGTGTTGCTGCTTTGAGATGGGAACAAACTTCAAAACCAATGGCCATTCTCCGGCCATTGCTGTTAATTTGACAAGTTTGCAAATTTTGGAACTACTTGAGCTGAGCAATGGGAAGTAAAGCTTTCCTGAAGTGAGGATTCTTAAATGCCCTGAGCCCACAGAGCAGGGCAGCGTTTGCTGATGCTCTGAGCTCTTCCTAAAAATCCTGTGGGGCTGCCTTAGACACCTGGGGCCAGGCATTCCTTCCAGCCTGGGCCACTTTGGCTGGGCTGGGGGCGGCCCCAGGGCAGGCGGCAGTGCGTGCAAGGGCCCTTTGTGACACAGTGCAGCACGGTCACCGTGCCATGGAACGGAACCCGGTGTCCAAGGGCCCTTTGTGACACAGTGCAGCACGGTCACCGTGTCATGGAATGGAACATGGTGTCCTTTGTGACGTTTGGTGACATAGGAGCCGGCAGTGACAGGAGCAGGCCACAGTGCTCGGAGCAGGCGACGGGACAGGACAGGACAGAGCGGTGCTGTGAGGAGCCCCCGCACAGTGCGCTCGTTCGTGTCCCTCCCGGAGCTTTTCCGTGGCATTGTTCCTACAGGTGACCTCGTGGCAAGACTGCGGGCCTTGGTGGCCCCTGGCCTTCCCGGGGGGTGTGTTTTGCAGGTGCCCTTGAGGACTTGGAGCATTCCGGAGCCATCTCTCGAGAAGGTGCCCTTGAGACCAGACTCTGGAATGGCGGGTAGATTCCTTAGCCTCTTCAAAGTCTTCAGACCGAAAAAAAAGAGAAGGCCTGAAGATGTCCCAGCACAACAGCCTGAAAAACCGGAGCAGTTACAGCCACTGAAGAATGGTGAGCGACAGAGCTGGGCCACAGGGCTGATGGCTGCAGCCAGCTTGGCCCCATCCCATCCCGTCCCATCCCATCCCATGCCCTGGGGACATACCCACAGACAGGATGGAACAGGGGCTGGGCAGACACGCCGCAGGGGCCGTGCTCCATCCCCTGGGCCATCCCGGGGCTCTCCCAGCCTAGGGGAAGCAGGGCTGGGCTGTGTTCTCCGGCCTCTCCCGCAGCCCCTCAGCTCTGGCTGCCCTCGCTCTTTGCCAGATGCAGCCCTGAACAAGACACGAGAGCAGGAACCCGGCCCTGGCCGCTTCTGCAAAACCCTGAAGGTACCTGCAGCCCCCCCCAGCTGGGCTGGGCCTGCTGTCCCTGCTCAGCCCAGCACCACGCTTGGAGCACACCATGCAACATCCCTGCCTTCCCTGTCCTTTGTTCTGCAGATGATCCGGATGTTTCTGCGCATTCGGCATAGAAAATCCGGAACCAAAGCAGCTGAGGTCCAAGCTGAGCGTGACTCCAGGCTGACCAAGTTCCAGGAAAAGCCTCTCGCCAGCCCCGAATGGACAGCACCCTCAGGAAACGATGCAATGAATTATCAAAGGGTGAAGGCGGTTCACATGGCGATGACTGAGAGCAAGGCCATCAGAAACACCGACACCAGAATGATTCAGGGCATCACAAATACTGGCACCATGCCTGCTCCCACTAAGGATTTTTTCAAAGACAATGCTGTTCCTTCTCAGCAGCAGGTAAGCAGCCTGGGGCCAGGCCTGGAAGCCTGCCAGGTCCGTGTGTCCCCTCAAGCCATGGTCACTGGGCCCCCTCAGCCTGTGAGGCCAGCACAGTGTGGCGGGAAGGGAAGCACTTCTTGGGGGAAGCTGGGCAAGTTGCTGCCTTGGACAGCACTCAAAATCTCCCCCACGCCTCCCCCAGGTTCCAGCCATTGTAAGGAGCATTCACCAGAGGCTGGTGTCCCATGTCGCTCTGGATGCCAGGCTGCAAATTGACATTGTGAGGCTGGCTGAAGAACACCCTGCTGACGTGGTGCTGACCCTCCTGCACTGTGCCCCAACGTGTGACAGGTACGGGGCCCACGTGCCTGCGCAGCTCAGGGCTCACCAGCCTTTGGGGCCCACGGCCCTGCACAGCCTGTGCTATAGGCTCTGACAGACAGGCAGAGAGGTCCAGGACCCTGGGGCCCCTCTGTTTCCCGAGCCTGCTGCCAATGCTCCCTCCCTGCCCCTCAGGGCACCGGGGCTCTGTCACCTGGGCCCCCACAGCTGCACAGGGCGTGGTACTGGCACTGAGATGCCCCTGACACAGAGCTCTGATCCCACAGAGCTGCTGCACTGATGTGGAGAACTATAGGATCAGTGCAACCAGCCGTGGAGAAAGTGCTGGCAACACTGCTCTGTGTGATGGAGGATTGGCCTGTGCACAGCGCACGCACCTCTGATGGGGACGACAGGGACATTTTTGCCCTGGCTGTGAGTTTCTGGAACTGGGCTCCGCTTGCCCCTCAGTCACCTCCCCAGCAGCTCTCCATCCTCTCCATGCCTCAGGCGCTGGGCTGAACCCTGGGCTAGGGGCAGGCTCAGGGGGCACCAGGCCCGCTGCTCCTCCTGCATCTGCCCTTGGGCCCTGCCCCATGGACACCTCGGCACTGAGTGCTGTCTTGGGCTGCTTCTTTTGCAGGCAACTCTGGTGCTCTGGGTGATTGTCCAGGTGCCCGAGTGCCATGAGGCCATGATCCTTTATTCCTCCCGCCTGTTTGTGGCTCTGCTCTTCCATATTGTCATCACCACACAGCAGATGCCACCAGTGGAAGCTGGTCATTTCTGGAGAGCATGCCAGGAGGAACACCGCCTTCCCAGCAAGTCCAACAGGTCCCAGTCCTCCTATCCTTCCCATGCCCTTGTGGCCAGCGCCAGCGCTCCAAGTGTGACCTGGGCTTTGCTCTGCACACAGGTTTGCAGTGCAGGCCATGAAGGCTCTGCTCTACCGACTGCGCTGTGACCATGAGGTGATGTCTATGGAGCGCAAGCGTGGCTGGGACACGCTGCTGTGTTCTCACACCCAGCACTATGCCATGGGTCTGCTGGCCAGGTGAGACCCCCTTGTCCCCATTGCCCCCGGCATTTGTGCCCTGTGCCCCACTCAGTGCCTGTGGTCATGGGCCAGAGAGCCTCGTCACTGAGGGACGGCCAAGGAGATTGGAAAAGGCTGGGAGAGGAGGGTGCCCAGAAGGGGCCACCTCCCAGAGCACCCACATGCCCTCCAGGGATGCTGGGGAAAGACCAGACCTCTGTGAGTCAGTCCTGGGAGAGGTCCGTCCCCACCTCAGGGTCTTGGTGCCTTTTTCCCCCTGCCAGGGAGATGCGCCGTAACATGGTCCCTTTGTGCTCTCGAATCGCACTCCACTTGCTCCGGCAGCTCAACAGGCAGGACCCATACCGGGATCTGCCCTTCCTGGCATTCTTTGTGGAGGTGAGCCTGGTGGCCAGCACTGCCTGGCTGAGCTGCTTCCCAGCTCTCTGCCCTCTCACAGCCACAGCTGCCAGGACGGTGCCCGTGCCCTGTGCTGCTGCCTGGGCCCAGCCCTGTGCGCTTCTGGGCTCCTGCCGGCCGGCTCCCCTGTCACTGCCCTGTGCCTTTCAGGTCCTCGAGTGCCTGGACTTGACGAAATGTGGTGGCACTGTCCTGAAGGTTTTGGCAAGGTACCTGCACAGCAAGTGCAGTGAGCAGCGTCGCCTGGCACTCAGAGGCCTCGTGGTGGTCAGCAAGGATCTCTTGATGGTGAGTAGGGGGCAGCGGCTGAAGCTGCGCTGTGGAAAGCTGCCCCTTGGGCTGGCAGGGCTTCAGGAGCTGAGGCAGCTGCTCCCAGCTCTCCTGCCTCACCTGCCCCAGTGCTTTGGCTCAGGCCTTTGGCCTGTGGGCCCTGCAGCAGCAGGGTGGCCTTGCAGTGCCAGGGCGGTGGTGGCGGTGCAGCCGTCCGTGGCTTCCCAGCACTGCCTTGTGTTCCACACAGGCCAGGAGAATTTGCATCTTGTCTCAACGGCTTGTGGATCTTCTGGATGATGCAGATGGAGAGGTGGTCAGCATGTCCCTCTCTGTCTTCACCAATGTGCTGCAGCACAAAGACATCCTAGTATCCAGCACCACTGCCCCAAAGCTGGCTGAGGCACTCCTGCTGCTCTTTGACCATGTAAGCTTCTGCATCCTGAGCCACAGGCATCGCGTGCTTCCCAGAAACTTTGTGCCTTCTGGATTTGCAGGCCTTTGCCCAGCTGGGACTGGAATAGTTGATGCAAGTCTTTTTGTTTCCTCTAGGACAACAGCCACATGCAGCTGCTCTCCATTCAACTCTTCAGCAAGGTGGTGGAATTGGTAGTGGATGAGGGAAAAAAGCCCCTGAAGACAACTGTGAGCAAGAGCCTCTATGCACTTATAATTTACTGTCACGATAAGAACCATGACGTGGCAAAGGTGAGGTTTTCTGTGATGCTGGTGGATCTCTGGCAGGGGGCTTGGCTGCCTCCTGCCCTGATGCCTTGCGGGCTGTCACCTCCTCCAGGCCTTGGCACAGGGATGTGGGTCCAGTGCCCTTGGCTCTGGGGCCATCTCTGGGTCTGTGCTGCTCTCCAGGCCTCTCGGGAAACACTGGTTCGTGTGGCCGAGTTCCTGAAGAGGAGGAAGCTCGTACAGCTGTTGAAGGAGCAGCCACCGTTGAAGGTCGATGAGTGCCTGGTAAGGAGGGCCTGGAAGCCCCAGGCTCAGCCCGGAGAAGGCCCCTGAGGGCGGCGCTCAGTGTGCGGGCCTGGCAGCTGTGCCCCTGCCCGCTGCTGCAGCCAGAGGCCGCGGGGGCTCTGCTCCAGACTCCCGTGGGCCCCAGCCGGGTGCCCATGGAGCCCCGGCCCGGCGGGGCTGCGGGGCGGCACCGTGGCTCCCCGGGCAGCAGCCGGCCCTCTGCCCCCTGCCCTCGGGAGCCCTTGGCCAGCGGCTGCTGGCCGCGCCTCAGGCCTGTGCGGCCAGGGGAGGCCGGGGCTGAGTGCAGGCAGCGCCCGGCCCAGGGGCTGAGCCCGCGCCAACCCTTCCCTCCTGCCGCTCTCTGCAGCTGGCAGAGGACAGGAGCAGAGCGGCCGAGCACCTGCGCCGGGCCCTGCGCTACCTGCGGAGCCCACAGGAGCCCCTGCGAGAGGCGGCCGTCAGGATCATGGGTGAGCCACGAGCCCGGGCTCCCTCCCCGGCCCGGCCCGCCGCAGCTCGGCCCCAGCCCCGCCTGCTGCCCCGGCAGCGCCAGCCGGGCCCGGCGCCGTGGAGCCCCGCCCGGCCTGGGCATTGCTGCTGCCGCCCTCTGGCAGCCGTGCCCTGGGGCGGCAGCGTGCGGCAAGGGCCGGGCTGAGCCCTGCCGGACCAGCAGCCCGTGTGGCCACAGCGCCGGCAGCGCCGCCGGCAGGGAGCTGTGCCGCTGGCGCCCTGACAGGCTCTGTGTTCACAGGCATGGCCGGGCGGTGCCTGAGGAGGCAGCAGCAAGAGCTCCGGCACATCTGTCAGGGTGAGAGAGGGCAGCGGGCTGACAGCGGGAAGGAGCTGCAGGCCCTGCCCCGGCTTTGGAGGGCTCTGCTCCCTGTGCGGACGAGGAGCGATGTGGGCAGAGCACACAGAGATTTCAGGGACACCTGGGGGAGTCATGGCCAGTACCTCCCAGCTGATTCCAATGTCTCCTACTCCCTTCTTGGTGGGATGGTCCCTTTCCGAAGGTCTTGTAGGATTCCCGCAGACCAGGGCTGTTGCCACGGCTCTGCTCCTCTCTCTTTCAGCCCTTCAAGCCCGGAGGCAACGTGCCAGCCCATCCTGCTGTGACCTGGAAAATCAAGCCGACTTTCCCCCAAGAGCTCAAGAATTAGGGATATCTTCTGGATCCACTCAACCGGTGTCCCAAGAAGAGCACCAGGAGACACCCAAGGGGACATCGCCTCCCAGCGCTGCTGGAAGTCCTGGCACAGCTGCTGCTGGGCACAGTTCTCGTGGCTTCAGCCCTCTCCCTGCCTGTTGATAGCTCTGCCCCACCAGCCCTCAGACACTGTCCATCCCCATTTTTTCCCTCCACTCTCCCTCCCTGTAGGTAGCTCCCTCCCTCCAGCCCTCATACACTGCCCATCCCCATTTTTTCCCTCCATGCTCCCTCCCTGTAGGTGGCTCCCTCCCTCCAGCCCTCACACAGTGCCCATCCCCAGTTTTTCTCTCCACTATACCTCTCTGTCTGTGGCTCTGTCCCACCAGCCCTCAGCCTGTCCATCACCTTCTTCTCCCTCCCCTCTCCCTCCCTGTAGACAGCTGCCTCCCTCCAGCCCTCAGACGCTGCCCGTCCCCTTTTTTCCCTCCCAGCTCATCCCTTTGCTTCGCCTTATATTAATAAAAGTTTGGGATCTTCACTTTGCCTGCATCCCTGTGGAGCTGAAGCAAATCCGGGGCCCTGGGACACACAGGCCCCTGCTGCCGTTCTCTGCCACGCCGTGTTTTGTGCACAGACCCAGAGGAACGGGGGCAGGTCAGGCTGGAAAGGTCCCTGTGCTGAAGGTGCAGCTCCACAGCACTGTGCAGTTCCACATCTTGCTGAGCACCCTGGAGCCCCTGAATTTTGGAAGAGCCAACCGGAGTATGCTCTGAAGCCAGCTGAGAGGGATTCCATGGCAAGCATCCACGGAGGGCAAAGGAGCTTGGAATGCTGGAAGCTTTCAAGAATAGCTTCCTGAAAGCACAGCAGCGCTCCATCCCTGCACAGGATGAGGAAGAGGGCAGCAGCAGAGAGCATCCGGGCTTAGCAGGGAGCTCTGGCTGTGCCTGAGGGCAAATGAAGCAGCAGCACGGTGCCCGAGACTCGGACACGCGGCCGTGCCGGTGCCCGCAGCGCTGCCAGGCAGTGCCGGGATGCCGGCTGTGCTTCTGCTCCCCACAAGTGAGGAACGGCAGCCCCAGGCTCAGAGCCAGCCAGAAAGCCAACCAAGGGACAGCAGAGGGAGGGCATCCTTCCAGTCTCGCTCGGGCATGGCCAGAAAACAGCCCCCGCTGCTTCTTCCTCCGCCTGTGTTTGGGCTGTGCTGGTGGCAGAGCCAGCCAGGTTGGGCTCTGCGTTCCAAAGCCTGTTGGGAGCGGGCATGAAAAGTGGTGTGTGCACAGCAGAGAGTCCTGGAAGGTGCTGGCAAGAGCATCCTGCAGGAACAGGGCTCTGCTCCCTGGCCAGGAACAGCCTGGTTTTGGTGCCGTGAGCGCAGGCAGGAGTTGAGGCAGGTGAAGAGGCAGCGGGCAGCTTGTGTTTGTGGAGGGCCTGGGGCTGCACCTCTGACCCTGCACCTGGAAACTCACTTGGGGCAATAGGAGCTAGAGCTGGAGTGCCTGTCCTGAAAGGACCTGAAGTCATTCAGCCTTGCCAGCGTTTCTTAAGGGTGTGTTGGTGCTCTCCAGGAAAGTCACACATTTGGGGAAACACCTTTGGAGGAAAGGGGCTTGCTTCTCAAGGGAAGTGCTGCCCAGGGAGCTCCCAGTGAGGCAGGTGTGAGTGTCCCCCTTTGGCTCTCTGTGCTCCTTTCAGTCCTTGAGGCCTGTTGCACTTGGCAGAGGGGCAGGGAGAAGGCAGTGAAGAGCAGGTTTGGCATCTGCCTGGACCTCTGGAAACCAACCCAAGCACCTGCAGCAGGATGTGTTACCCCCGTTGGACAGAGGGGGAGCAGGAGCATCTGTGTCCAGCCATGAGCCCCAAAGCTCTCTGTGAGAGCTGTGAATTAAAAGGCCTTTACACCCACACTTTTCACAGCTTTCCTGTCTGCTGTGTTTCAACTCCTGGCAATATGCATTTGCCTGCTGCTTGGTGGCAGCTGCTGTGTCCCAGGGCCAGCACAGAGCTGGGCTGTGTGGGCCAGGCAGCGTGGAGAGCCTTGGCAGATCTTGGTGTGTCCCTGGCCTCAGCAAAGGCCTCCCAAGGTGTCCTGCTCATTGGCTCTCCCTGTGCATCTTGGAGAGAACAAGGCGGGCATTTCTGGCAGCTGGGCATCAGCCAGCCTTAAAATGGGGGCGTGTGGTGGAGTGAGCCCAGCTGAGATACGCTGAGCGCAGCCCAGTGCTCCTTGCTCCTCTCTGCTGAGCCGGGAGCGTTTGTCTGCTTTCGGGATGGCCCTGGCTGTGTCAGGGCTGCTCCGTGGACACGAGACAGCCGGTCCTGTCCCGCTGGGTCCCAGCAGTGCCTGGCAGCAGCCCTGCACCCACGTCAGGATGCTGGCCAAGAGAGGCCCTGGAAGCTGAGGCAGCTGATTTGAAGCTTTTGCAGATACACACAGGGGATGGCCAGCACTGTTCCCTCAGGATACAGCAGTGCTGAGGGGTCTCCCTAATTGAAAGAAATCCTCAGCCAAATGCATTGTCCGCCAAAAGCCCTTTTACTGAGCTGGCAGGAGGGCAGGGGTCTGCACCCCACTAAAATGCTTCTCGGCCACGTGTGAATTTCAGTGGTTTGATGTAGGAATGATATCAAAAATACCATCCATCTTGACTCTGCTGAGGTGATTTGATAGGCAGGGGGTTAGAAATACATTCTGTCAGATTCCTGCACTTGAAGCTAATGTCCAGGCGCTGGCCAGGAGCGGCCTCCATGCCCTAAAGCAGCACTTCTTCCTCATGGCTTCCCTGTACAGGGCTCATTTTATACTTGCCCTTGGTTCTTCTGGTAGAATGTGTCTAAAGCTTTTTGTCAAGTCCCTCTCCTGTCAAGTTAGGCCCGCCAGGTTTTTCTTATGCTAACTGGTGCTAAGTGCTTATGTAGGTCTTTGCTAAGTACTTGTTACTAATGTGAATTGCTTGTGCTTATGTCAAACAAAGGCCTTGTTTCATTCTCCCCTTCTCTTTATCCTGATGCAAATTCTTTTGCAAGATCCTCTGGACAGTCTACAGTACATATGTACTGTTACGCTGCTGTTTTAATTTTCTACCACATCCATAGGTTTATGACGGTGAAGAGGAGGGTTAATTTAGAATCCTTGTGGTCCTACAGTCTGTAGCAGGCCATGGGCTTGCTGGGCCCCCGTGGAGAGCAGAGGCCTAAAGATAG
Organism: Agelaius phoeniceus; assembly: GCF_051311805.1. NCBI lineage: Eukaryota > Metazoa > Chordata > Aves > Passeriformes > Icteridae > Agelaius > Agelaius phoeniceus. The sequence goes on along the minus strand of NC_135271.1, from coordinate 14,185,762 downwards.
GAAATGCCAAGTCACGGCAAGCCCCTGTCTTCCGCCTTTCGGACCCCAGCTTATGTCTCTGTAACCCCATAGGTCACTTCTCCTTAACCCCTGCTTTTGGACAATTTCTGATCCCCCCTTACCCTATATAATGGGCTGTTTTAGCCCATTCTGGTTAGAAGAGCCGTCGCTGGAACCCTTCACAGACCCCCAATAAAGACATTGCCGTGGAACTCCAGAGCAGCCTCCTCGTCTTTCACCCAGCGTCTGCCGGCCGGCCTGCGGCACCTTAGCAAGCAAAAAAGCTGAACTCAAAAGAGCTGATAATCACTAAAGAGCTGATATCCCTTATGCTTGCTAAAGGTAGCCAGCGGCTGAGAGCTGCTTGGGTTTCGGGCAGTCTGTCCCGTCCCGTAAGAGGACTGAGCTATCCGGCCCGTGCAGCCTGCCTGGGGGCAAACCTGCTCCCAGCAGGAGGCCTTGACAACAGTCCAGGTAAATTGCCTTCTCCTTCCAGTCTCTGGGTTTCCCCATTCAAAGGCAAACCGGTTTTGGCTGCCAGGGTCCAAGGGTATACAGAAGAAAGTATCCTTGAGATCTGAAATGGTAAACCATCCATATTCATCTTTTAGTTTGCTTAGCAAAGCATATGGATTTGCAACCACTGGGTGGAGATCTCCAGCTATTTTGCTAATATAGCCTGTAGGTATTGAACCAGACTTTAGTTCAAGCCATCAGGCTTCTGTATGGGTAAAATGGGTGTCTTCTCTTCAGATTCACATTCCAGTAACAACCCAAATTTTAGAAAATTGTCTATGATAGACTTAATACTTTTTATGTTTTCCACTTTAAGTTGATTTTGTTTAATTCTTATTGGTCGTGTTCCAGGTGTAAGTTTAATGATTACAGGTTGTGCTGCTTTGGCCTTACCAGGGATCCCATCCAGCCAGACTTTAAGAGAAACCTGACTGAGAACTTCTTCTGTGTCTCTTCTGTTTTGGACAAATCTGTAATGAGAGCTAGACTTAGAACACGATTATTTGTTCGTCATTCACTTTGATCTGAACTCCTCCAGGGCTAAACTACATTTCAGCCTGTTGGAACCTGTTACAACATTCTCATTGCTCCAACAGATCCTTCCGATTTTGGGGGGCGTAGGCATATATAGGAACTGATGTATTCCTACTGTTTTTCCCGGTTCATAAGGTTGTAGTTTTAAAAAGGATACCTTCTGCTGTTGACTTGTGGCTCCAATAACATTCACAACTTTACCAGGATCAATCTCTTCCAACTTTATATCTAATACAGAATGTGTTGCAGCCGCATTCCCCAGGCATTTCATTTTCCTCATCTTTTCCCCCAGTTCTCTTTTGACCAGAGGGTTTTCTTGGGGGTTGCCCTCTAGCCAGCCCTTGCATTGATTCAGTTCTGCAACCACCTTGGGTTTGAGTTGCAGGCAGTCTCTCTTCCAATGTCTGTCTTTCTTACAATAGGCACATTGAGTGGTCCAGAGGTTAGGGATAGGTCTCTGCCCACCCCAGCCATTTCTTTGTCCTGAGGAGGGGCCTTTGGGTGGCTCCTCTCCAAGGGCTGCAATAATAGTGTTAGTCATTTCTTTCTCCAGTTGCTTATGCTCTACCCGACTATGGTTTATATGAACTCACCATGCTTCTTCTTGCAGTTTTTCTATAGCTGGTCTTCTGTTTTTAATTTTTACTTTCTGCCTAATATCATTAGAGGATTGGCCCAGGAAAAGGGAAATGAGTTGGTTTTTGCCATAATCATCTGATGGGTCTGGAGCAGTGTATTTAAGCATGGCTTCCTGAAATGGTTCAAAAATTCAGTCAGGGCTTCAAGAGGCCCTTGTTTCACTTGCTATAGTGCACTCCAAAGTACAGCCTTAGGGATACCATCTTCCAAAAGAAACCCATTCCCAATACCTCAGCAGGAGTTGATAGTGACCAGAATTATTACAGTCCCAGGGAGGTTTTGTGAGAGGGCATGTTTCTTCTGTATTTTCTCCTGCCCATAGCCTGGCTCTTCCATCATTCCATGCAGTTTTTAATACCAGCTCCTTCCTTGTGTCTGTTAAAGCATCTAGCACAGCATCTATATGCTCCCTATCTGGGTCCAGGGCTTTAACAAATGCTCTGGATCTTTTGGCTATTCCTGATGGAGCACCCCAGTATTGTCTAGCCAGAAATTTCCAGGTTTCTAAATCAGCTCATGAGAGGCATACCTTGGTTTTCATAAGACCCCAAGGTTCCGTTGCCTCCCATAACAGTGACTGAATGACCATCCCTTGAAAAGATGGGGATCTTCCTCCCAGCCCCTGCAAATGAGTCCAAGGGGGGCTGTTGTGGTGAGTTTTCTCTTTAATGCTTTGTTCTGTTATCCCCTATGTAATGGTTCAGTCTAAGTTGTACCCTCCTATCTTAGCTGTCTGTCTTGTCTTAAGCCTGTTCTTTGATCTGGGATGTTCCCTGATCCTCCTCCCATTCAGCTGTCAATCCCACTTTGTACCAACCCTTTAGTCTAGAAACTTCCCTGTCAATCCCCTGTTCCTCAAAGCTCTATTGGTCTATGCAAACCCTCCCCCTGTTCCTCCTCATTGGTTTAAACATTGTAAGACCTGCCTTGTGTTCTTCCCCAGTCCTTCCCCGATTGGTTGAAAATTTGTACCCTCCCCTGAGCCCTCCCCATATAAAAGTGCCTGCTGTCCTGTTTTCTGTGTCTTTTGTCCCTGCGCTCTCTGTGGAATAAGGCTTTCCTTGGAACCCATCCAGAAGCGCTCCTCCTTGTCCTTATCTGCGCCGTGTGCGTGACCACCGGCTGGTGCCGTAGAGCTCTCGCTCTGAGCCGCGCCTCGGATCATCCTGCTCCTGGGGTGTGTCCCGCACCCGGCGTGGTGCTGTGGGGAGCTGGCAGAATTCCGGCACCGTGTTCGGGGGAATGCTGAATGGTGACAATACCACGACTTCCTTTCTGCCTTTGCTTCTGTACTGGGAGTTCTTCCTCCTTCAAGTTCTAGAGAGGAAGGGGGCTCAAAGGCACAGTTTTCTCAGCAGTATTTACCAGGGATTTTGACTGCATTCTCTGTCCTCCCTCTTCCCATGACTCAAAAGGAGCAACCAAACCCTCCATCCTTTCCTCATTCTCTTTGTATTTTAAACACCTTGGTCATATGGAACATGAAGAACAACACCTTCTTAGTCCTCCCTTTCCTTTTGTTTTGCAATCTTTTTCCAAAGCCAACACAGAAGGATCCCTTGGGGCCAAATTAAAGCCACATTCCTGCTGCAATTCAGGGTGATCCGTCAGATAAACAAAACATATTTGGGTACATAGCCTCATCTTATTTTCATTCTTTCCACAAAAATAATAGTAACCACAACACGGTATAATAACTCAGGGTTTCGTTCATTGGCTTCTTCTCCCTGTCTTCAAAGATATAAAGGGGCCACTATTGATCATAGTATTTATTGAGGGTTTTCTTAGTCCCCGTGCCCCCAGGGCCTCTCTTATCTTCTTCCATTGTTTCAATAGGCATCCCAGGGGGTTTGGATTTATTTGCTTGCTGGCTGACACCCTCTTCCTCTCTTTATCTCCTCTTACACTCAGTTGATTTTTAATGATATTTGAATTCCCAAACGGAAATGTTATTTTTTTTCTCTCCTCTCCTTGCTCTTACTATTTTTACACCACAATTGGTACACACACGGCATCTTTGGGCTGCCCTGCACCAATATTCTCTCCTGTAACCATGGCAATGTATATAAACAAAAGGATTACACCCCCTACACAAGAAACAAGGGATGAGAGTCCTTGCAGTCCTGCAGCCTTCCTGAGGCTTCTGCGTCACAGGTGCCTTCAAGGAACAACTGCACGACTTGTTGACTTGGAGCTTTCCTGAGGCACCTCTCTTTAAGGTGCACTCGAGGCCAGACTCTGGCATTGTTGTGGTGTGGTTTGTGTCTTTACTTGTTGAGTTTGTTACTGTACTGGATTTTCTGTGTTTGAAATGGTTCATTCTATGTGCCCCCATATTACTTCCCAAATGGTTTCACCCTAAGTTGTATACTCCCCCTTTCCCTATCAATCACCCTTGTGCCTACCCCAATTTCCAGACCCTTCTCTGTCACTCCTCCAAACCCTGCCCCTGCAGCTTGTCTATCATTGTTTGACAAGCCCCTTCATCTAGAAGCTTCGATGTCAATTATGTTAATCTACTAATCCCATTGGCAGATTTTGTGTGCTCTCCTCCACTATACTATTCCATTGGTTGTATGATAATTTAGTCCCTCCTCATGCTCCTCCTCAGTTGCTAGCCTTGTTAGGGTGACTCCTCCCCAGAGTCAGCCTCCCTTTATAATTTTGTGTATCCCTTTACTCTGTGCTCTTCTGCTTCTGCTCCCTCCCAGCTTGCTACAGTTTGTATCACCTGTTCACTCTCTTCGGGGAAGGAATAATCAGCAGCTTGAAAATTACAGACATAAAGCCCCTCTCTTTTTATTTACCCGTCTAACTCAATGAGGGCCTCTCTGGGTGCCTGCTCAGCTAGGCCTAGTGGAAGGAGAGGTTCCTGCCAGTGGCTGATCCGCTACCCTCAGCCAAGCCAAGGGCTGGAGACAGGGGGCAGCCACTCACCGAGGTGAGGGGTCAGGGCTGGCCAGCATCACCAGCACCACCCCTCCACCCGAGATTGGGGGTGTGGCTCCATGGCATGGCAGGCAGATTCCCCGGCTTGTTCAAAGTGTTCAGGAGGAAAAATAAGAAAGGCCCTGGAGCTGCCCCAGCATAACAGCCTGAAGAATCGGAACAGTTCCAGCCACTGCAGGATGGGGAGTGGCAGAGGAGGGCCACAGGGCTGATGGCTGCATCCATTAATTCTCAAGTTCTTGGACTTCACGAATTTGGTGACAGCATCCTGAAGGTCCTGTCAAGTTGCCTGCACAGCAAGTGCAGTGAGCAGCGTTGCCTGGCACTCAGAGGCCTCGTGATGGTCAGCAAGGATCTCTTGATGGTGAGAAGGGGGCCGTGGCTGAAGCTGTGCTGTGGAAAGCAGCCCCTTGGGCTGGCAGGGCTTCAGGAGCTGAGGCAGCTGCTCCCAGCTCTCCTGCCTCACCTGCCCCAGTGCTTTGGCTCAGGCCTTTGGCCTGTGGGCCCTGCAGCAGCAGGGTGGCCTTGCAGTGCCAGGGCGGTGGTGGCAGTGTAGCCGTCCATGGCTTCCCAGCACTGCCTTGTGTTCCACACAGGCCAGAAGAATGTGCAGTCTGTCTAAAAACCTTGTGGAGCTCTTGGGTGATGCAGAAGAATATGTTGTCAGCATGACTCTCTCTGTGCTCACAAATATACTTGAGAATGAACACATCCTTATATCCAGCACCACTGCCCCGAAGCTGGCTGAGGCACTCCTACCGCTCTTTGACTGTGTAAGGCTCTCGTGTCCCCTGCCATGGGCACTGGTTGCTGCCCAGAAATTTTGTGGATTTTCAGGCCTTTGTCCAGATGGGCTTGGAGAAGTTGGTGCTGAGGTATTTTCCTTTTTTCCAGGACGACACTCATATGCAGCTGCTCTCCCTAAATCTCTTCTTCAAGGTGATGGACTTGGTAGTGAACAAAAGAAGAAAAACTCTGAAGAAGATTGTGAGCCAGAGCCTGCTGCCAGAGCCTGCTGCTGCTCTTCTTTCATTGCCATGATGAGAACAAGCGCGTGGCAAAGGTGAGGTTTTGAGTTATGCCGGTGCATACCTGGAAAGGGGTCTCGGATGTCTCCTGGTTGGCTTCTCCCAGGCTGCAGCCTTCTGCTCCTGGCCTTGGCACAGGGATGCAAGTCCTTTTCTTGGGCTGCGGTAGCAGCTCCACAGCTGTGCTCCTCTCCAGGCCTCTCGCGAACTGCTGCTTTGTGTGGTAGAGTTCCTGAAGAGGAGGAAGCTCAAGCAACTACTTGAGAGGGAGAAGATGTTGAAGTTTGCCAACTGCCTGGTAAGGAGGGCCTGGAAGCCCCAGGCTCAGCCCAGAGAAGGCCCCTGAGGGCGATGCTCAGTGTGCGGGGCTGGCAGCTGTGCCCCTGCCCGCTGCTGCAGCCAGAGGCCGCGCGGGCTCTGCTCCAGACTCCCGTGGGCCGCAGCCGGGTGCCCATGGAGCCCCGGCCCGGCGGGGCTGCGGGCCGGCACCGCGGCTCCCCGGGCAGCAGCCGGCCCTCTGCCCCCTGCCCTCGGGAGCCCTTGGCCAGCGGCTGCTGGCCGCGCCTCCGGCCTGTGCGGCCAGGGGAGGCCGGGGCTGAGTGCAGGCAGCGCCCGGCCCAGGGGCTGAGCCCGCGCCAACCCTTCCCTCCTGCCGCTCTCTGCAGCTGGCAGAGGACAGGAGCAGAGCGGCCGAGCACCTGCGCCGGGCCCTGCGCTACCTGCGGAGCCCACAGGAGCCCCTGCGAGAGGCGGCCGTCAGGATCATGGGTGAGCCACGAGCCCGGGCTCCCTCCCCGGCCCGGCCCGCCGCAGCTCGGCCCCAGCCCCGCCTGCTGCCCCGGCAGCGCCGGCCGGGCCCGGCGCCGTGGAGCCCCGCCCGGCCTGGGCATTGCTGCTGCCGCCCTCTGGCAGCCGTGCCCTTGGGCGGCAGCGTGCGGCAAGGGCCGGGCTGAGCCCTGCCGGACCAGCAGCCCGTGTGGCCACAGCGCCGGCAGCGCCGCCGGCAGGGAGCTGTGCCGCTGGCGCCCTGACAGGCTCTGTGTTCACAGGCATGGCCGGGCGGTGCCTGAGGAGGCAGCAGCAAGAGCTCCGGCACATCTGTCAGGGTGAGAGAGGGCAGCGGGCTGACAGCGGGAAGGAGCTGCAGGCCCTGCCCCGGCTTTGGAGGGCTCTGCTCCCTGTGCGGACGAGGAGCGATGTGGGCAGAGCACACAGAGATTTCAGGGACACCTGGGGGAGTCATGGCCAGTACCTCCCAGCTGATTCCAATGTCTCCTACTCCCTTCTTGGTGGGATGGTCCCTTTCCGAAGGTCTTGTAGGATTCCCGCAGACCAGGGCTGTTGCCACGGCTCTGCTCCTCTCTCTTTCAGCCCTTCAAGCCCGGAGGCAACGTGCCAGCCCATCCTGCTGTGACCTGGAAAATCAAGCCGACTTTCCCCCAAGAGCTCAAGAATTAGGGATATCTTCTGGATCCACTCAACCGGTGTCCCAAGAAGAGCACCAGGAGACACCCAAGGGGACATCGCCTCCCAGCGCTGCTGGAAGTCCTGGCACAGCTGCTGCTGGGCACAGTTCTCGTGGCTTCAGCCCTCTCCCTGCCTGTTGATAGCTCTGCCCCACCAGCCCTCAGACACTGTCCATCCCCATTTTTTCCCTCCACTCTCCCTCCCTGTAGGTAGCTCCCTCCCTCCAGCCCTCAGACGCTGCCCGTCCCCTTTTTTCCCTCCCAGCTCATCCCTTTGCTTCGCCTTATATTAATAAAAGTTTGGGATCTTCACTTTGCCTGCATCCCTGTGGAGCTGAAGCAAATCCGGGGCCCTGGGACACACAGGCCCCTGCTGCCGTTCTCTGCCACGCCGTGTTTTGTGCACAGACCCAGAGGAACGGGGGCAGGTCAGGCTGGAAATGTCCCTGTGCTGAAGGTGCAGCTCCACAGCACTGTGCAGTTCCACATCTTGCTGAGCACCCTGGAGCCCCTGAATTTTGGAAGAGCCAACCGGAGTATGCTCTGAAGCCAGCTGAGAGGGATTCCATGGCAAGCATCCACGGAGGGCAAAGGAGCTTGGAATGCTGGAAGCTTTCAAGAATAGCTTCCTGAAAGCACAGCAGCGCTCCATCCCTGCACAGGATGAGGAAGAGGGCAGCAGCAGAGAGCATCCGGGCTTAGCAGGGAGCTCTGGCTGTGCCTGAGGGCAAATGAAGCAGCAGCACGGTGCCCGAGACTCGGACACACGGCCGTGCCGGTGCCCGCAGCGCTGCCAGGCAGTGCCGGGATGCCGGCTGTGCTTCTGCTCCCCACAAGTGAGGAACGGCAGCCCCAGGCTCAGAGCCAGCCAGAAAGCCAACCAAGGGACAGCAGAGGGAGGGCATCCTTCCAGTCTCGCTCGGGCATGGCCAGAAAACAGCCCCCGCTGCTTCTTCCTCCGCCTGTGTTTGGGCTGTGCTGGTGGCAGAGCCAGCCAGGTTGGGCTCTGCGTTCCAAAGCCTGTTGGGAGCGGGCATGAAAAGTGGTGTGTGCACAGCAGAGAGTCCTGGAAGGTGCTGGCAAGAGCATCCTGCAGGAACAGGGCTCTGCTCCCTGGCCAGGAACAGCCTGGTTTTGGTGCCGTGAGCTCAGGCAGGAGTTGAGGCAGGTGAAGAGGCAGCGGGCAGCTTGTGTTTGTGGAGGGCCTGGGGCTGCACCTCTGACCCTGCACCTGGAAACTCACTTGGGGCAATAGGAGCTAGAGCTGGAGTGCCTGTCCTGAAAGGACCTGAAGTCATTCAGCCTTGCCAGCGTTTCTTAAGGGTGTGTTGGTGCTCTCCAGGAAAGTCACACATTTGGGGAAACACCTTTGGAGGAAAGGGGCTTGCTTCTCAAGGGAAGTGCTGCCCAGGGAGCTCCCAGTGAGGCAGGTGTGAGTGTCCCCCTTTGGCTCTCTGTGCTCCTTTCAGTCCTTGAGGCCTGTTGCACTTGGCAGAGGGGCAGGGAGAAGGCAGTGAAGAGCAGGTTTGGCATCTGCCTGGACCTCTGGAAACCAACCCAAGCACCTGCAGCAGGATGTGTTACCCCCGTTGGACAGAGGGGGAGCAGGAGCATCTGTGTCCAGCCATGAGCCCCAAAGCTCTCTGTGAGAGCTGTGAATTAAAAGGCCTTTACACCCACACTTTTCACAGCTTTCCTGTCTGCTGTGTTTCAACTCCTGGCAATATGCATTTGCCTGCTGCTTGGTGGCAGCTGCTGTGTCCCAGGGCCAGCACAGAGCTGGGCTGTGTGGGCCAGGCAGCGTGGAGAGCCTTGGCAGATCTTGGTGTGTCCCTGGCCTCAGCAAAGGCCTCCCAAGGTGTCCTGCTCATTGGCTCTCCCTGTGCATCTTGGAGAGAACAAGGCGGGCATTTCTGGCAGCTGGGCATCAGCCAGCCTTAAAATGGGGGCGTGTGGTGGAGTGAGCCCAGCTGAGATACGCTGAGCGCAGCCCAGTGCTCCTTGCTCCTCTCTGCTGAGCCGGGAGCGTTTGTCTGCTTTCGGGATGGCCCTGGCTGTGTCAGGGCTGCTCCGTGGACACGAGACAGCCGGTCCTGTCCCGCTGGGTCCCAGCAGTGCCTGGCAGCAGCCCTGCACCCACGTCAGGATGCTGGCCAAGAGAGGCCCTGGAAGCTGAGGCAGCTGATTTGAAGCTTTTGCAGATACACACAGGGGATGGCCAGCACTGTTCCCTCAGGATACAGCAGTGCTGAGGGGCCTCCCCAGAGCTGCCTGAGTCCACCCACTCCTTGTGGCACCAGTTGCTTTCCTGTGGGATGTTCTACCTCCCCCAGGAGTGAAGAGGGAGCTGGAGAAAGAGCTGGCCAGGCTGCTCTGGATCCTTTCCCAGCAGCCCTGGCTGAGTGGAGCAGTCCGAGCTGAGCGCAGATGTGCCAATGGAGCAGCCGTGCCCAGGAAGGCTCGCTGGGAAGGATGATCCAGGAACCACAGGCCTGGCAGCCTGGCTTTGCTGCCAGGGAAGGCCTTGGAGCAGATCCTCCTGAGTGCCATCCCACGGCACGTGCAGGGAACCAGGGGCTCTGCTGGAGGCTGGGAAAGTTCTGCAGAGGGACGGGCACAGCTGGGGGTCCTGGCGGGGTGTTGAGGGCTTCTGTGGGGGTGTTTGGGGAGGTTGGTGTTGGTGGGCGTGTTGGGGAAGGAGTTGTCTGGAAGTTGAGCGGGCTGGGCTGGAATTTGAGTCAGTTTGAAGGCAGCATCCGTGCTTTGGCACAGCTTCGGCGTTGGAGGGCAGAAGGAATATCTGTGACTATTTCTTTTACTGGTCCTGTTTCTCCTGCAGGGAACAAGAGGGGAGAGCTGTACTTTATTGGCCACTTAGATATCTGTACTGGGGGAGGATCAGCCCTTTTGCCATCTCCTCATTTGTTTGGGTTACTGTTGTAACACTGAGTGGTCCTCATTCCTTGAGAGCTTTTATTCCTTAAGAGAATTAGGAGATTGTAATCCCTTCATCGAAAACCATTTGCAAACCAAAGAATGGTCTTCTTTTTGGGTCTCTGTAGTGTTATGTTTTGTAAAGTGACTTCCAGTGGATGATGTTAAGGCATATGTGTTGCTGCTTTGAGATGGGAACAAACTTCAAAACCAATGGCCATTCTCCGGCCATTGCTGTTAATTTGACAAGTTTGCAAATTTTGGAACTACTTGAGCTGAGCAATGGGAAGTAAAGCTTTCCTGAAGTGAGGATTCTTAAATGCCCTGAGCCCACAGAGCAGGGCAGCGTTTGCTGATGCTCTGAGCTCTTCCTAAAAATCCTGTGGGGCTGCCTTAGACACCTGGGGCCAGGCATTCCTTCCAGCCTGGGCCACTTTGGCTGGGCTGGGGGCGGCCCCAGGGCAGGCGGCAGTGCGTGCAAGGGCCCTTTGTGACACAGTGCAGCACGGTCACCGTGCCATGGAACGGAACCCGGTGTCCAAGGGCCCTTTGTGACACAGTGCAGCACGGTCACCGTGTCATGGAATGGAACATGGTGTCCTTTGTGACGTTTGGTGACATAGGAGCCGGCAGTGACAGGAGCAGGCCACAGTGCTCGGAGCAGGCGACGGGACAGGACAGGACAGAGCGGTGCTGTGAGGAGCCCCCGCACAGTGCGCTCGTTCGTGTCCCTCCCGGAGCTTTTCCGTGGCATTGTTCCTACAGGTGACCTCGTGGCAAGACTGCGGGCCTTGGTGGCCCCTGGCCTTCCCGGGGGGTGTGTTTTGCAGGTGCCCTTGAGGACTTGGAGCATTCCGGAGCCATCTCTCGAGAAGGTGCCCTTGAGACCAGACTCTGGAATGGCGGGTAGATTCCTTAGCCTCTTCAAAGTCTTCAGACCGAAAAAAAAGAGAAGGCCTGAAGATGTCCCAGCACAACAGCCTGAAAAACCGGAGCAGTTACAGCCACTGAAGAATGGTGAGCGACAGAGCTGGGCCACAGGGCTGATGGCTGCAGCCAGCTTGGCCCCATCCCATCCCGTCCCATCCCATCCCATGCCCTGGGGACATACCCACAGACAGGATGGAACAGGGGCTGGGCAGACACGCCGCAGGGGCCGTGCTCCATCCCCTGGGCCATCCCGGGGCTCTCCCAGCCTAGGGGAAGCAGGGCTGGGCTGTGTTCTCCGGCCTCTCCCGCAGCCCCTCAGCTCTGGCTGCCCTCGCTCTTTGCCAGATGCAGCCCTGAACAAGACACGAGAGCAGGAACCCGGCCCTGGCCGCTTCTGCAAAACCCTGAAGGTACCTGCAGCCCCCCCCAGCTGGGCTGGGCCTGCTGTCCCTGCTCAGCCCAGCACCACGCTTGGAGCACACCATGCAACATCCCTGCCTTCCCTGTCCTTTGTTCTGCAGATGATCCGGATGTTTCTGCGCATTCGGCATAGAAAATCCGGAACCAAAGCAGCTGAGGTCCAAGCTGAGCGTGACTCCAGGCTGACCAAGTTCCAGGAAAAGCCTCTCGCCAGCCCCGAATGGACAGCACCCTCAGGAAACGATGCAATGAATTATCAAAGGGTGAAGGCGGTTCACATGGCGATGACTGAGAGCAAGGCCATCAGAAACACCGACACCAGAATGATTCAGGGCATCACAAATACTGGCACCATGCCTGCTCCCACTAAGGATTTTTTCAAAGACAATGCTGTTCCTTCTCAGCAGCAGGTAAGCAGCCTGGGGCCAGGCCTGGAAGCCTGCCAGGTCCGTGTGTCCCCTCAAGCCATGGTCACTGGGCCCCCTCAGCCTGTGAGGCCAGCACAGTGTGGCGGGAAGGGAAGCACTTCTTGGGGGAAGCTGGGCAAGTTGCTGCCTTGGACAGCACTCAAAATCTCCCCCACGCCTCCCCCAGGTTCCAGCCATTGTAAGGAGCATTCACCAGAGGCTGGTGTCCCATGTCGCTCTGGATGCCAGGCTGCAAATTGACATTGTGAGGCTGGCTGAAGAACACCCTGCTGACGTGGTGCTGACCCTCCTGCACTGTGCCCCAACGTGTGACAGGTACGGGGCCCACGTGCCTGCGCAGCTCAGGGCTCACCAGCCTTTGGGGCCCACGGCCCTGCACAGCCTGTGCTATAGGCTCTGACAGACAGGCAGAGAGGTCCAGGACCCTGGGGCCCCTCTGTTTCCCGAGCCTGCTGCCAATGCTCCCTCCCTGCCCCTCAGGGCACCGGGGCTCTGTCACCTGGGCCCCCACAGCTGCACAGGGCGTGGTACTGGCACTGAGATGCCCCTGACACAGAGCTCTGATCCCACAGAGCTGCTGCACTGATGTGGAGAACTATAGGATCAGTGCAACCAGCCGTGGAGAAAGTGCTGGCAACACTGCTCTGTGTGATGGAGGATTGGCCTGTGCACAGCGCACGCACCTCTGATGGGGACGACAGGGACATTTTTGCCCTGGCTGTGAGTTTCTGGAACTGGGCTCCGCTTGCCCCTCAGTCACCTCCCCAGCAGCTCTCCATCCTCTCCATGCCTCAGGCGCTGGGCTGAACCCTGGGCTAGGGGCAGGCTCAGGGGGCACCAGGCCCGCTGCTCCTCCTGCATCTGCCCTTGGGCCCTGCCCCATGGACACCTCGGCACTGAGTGCTGTCTTGGGCTGCTTCTTTTGCAGGCAACTCTGGTGCTCTGGGTGATTGTCCAGGTGCCCGAGTGCCATGAGGCCATGATCCTTTATTCCTCCCGCCTGTTTGTGGCTCTGCTCTTCCATATTGTCATCACCACACAGCAGATGCCACCAGTGGAAGCTGGTCATTTCTGGAGAGCATGCCAGGAGGAACACCGCCTTCCCAGCAAGTCCAACAGGTCCCAGTCCTCCTATCCTTCCCATGCCCTTGTGGCCAGCGCCAGCGCTCCAAGTGTGACCTGGGCTTTGCTCTGCACACAGGTTTGCAGTGCAGGCCATGAAGGCTCTGCTCTACCGACTGCGCTGTGACCATGAGGTGATGTCTATGGAGCGCAAGCGTGGCTGGGACACGCTGCTGTGTTCTCACACCCAGCACTATGCCATGGGTCTGCTGGCCAGGTGAGACCCCCTTGTCCCCATTGCCCCCGGCATTTGTGCCCTGTGCCCCACTCAGTGCCTGTGGTCATGGGCCAGAGAGCCTCGTCACTGAGGGACGGCCAAGGAGATTGGAAAAGGCTGGGAGAGGAGGGTGCCCAGAAGGGGCCACCTCCCAGAGCACCCACATGCCCTCCAGGGATGCTGGGGAAAGACCAGACCTCTGTGAGTCAGTCCTGGGAGAGGTCCGTCCCCACCTCAGGGTCTTGGTGCCTTTTTCCCCCTGCCAGGGAGATGCGCCGTAACATGGTCCCTTTGTGCTCTCGAATCGCACTCCACTTGCTCCGGCAGCTCAACAGGCAGGACCCATACCGGGATCTGCCCTTCCTGGCATTCTTTGTGGAGGTGAGCCTGGTGGCCAGCACTGCCTGGCTGAGCTGCTTCCCAGCTCTCTGCCCTCTCACAGCCACAGCTGCCAGGACGGTGCCCGTGCCCTGTGCTGCTGCCTGGGCCCAGCCCTGTGCGCTTCTGGGCTCCTGCCGGCCGGCTCCCCTGTCACTGCCCTGTGCCTTTCAGGTCCTCGAGTGCCTGGACTTGACGAAATGTGGTGGCACTGTCCTGAAGGTTTTGGCAAGGTACCTGCACAGCAAGTGCAGTGAGCAGCGTCGCCTGGCACTCAGAGGCCTCGTGGTGGTCAGCAAGGATCTCTTGATGGTGAGTAGGGGGCAGCGGCTGAAGCTGCGCTGTGGAAAGCTGCCCCTTGGGCTGGCAGGGCTTCAGGAGCTGAGGCAGCTGCTCCCAGCTCTCCTGCCTCACCTGCCCCAGTGCTTTGGCTCAGGCCTTTGGCCTGTGGGCCCTGCAGCAGCAGGGTGGCCTTGCAGTGCCAGGGCGGTGGTGGCGGTGCAGCCGTCCGTGGCTTCCCAGCACTGCCTTGTGTTCCACACAGGCCAGGAGAATTTGCATCTTGTCTCAACGGCTTGTGGATCTTCTGGATGATGCAGATGGAGAGGTGGTCAGCATGTCCCTCTCTGTCTTCACCAATGTGCTGCAGCACAAAGACATCCTAGTATCCAGCACCACTGCCCCAAAGCTGGCTGAGGCACTCCTGCTGCTCTTTGACCATGTAAGCTTCTGCATCCTGAGCCACAGGCATCGCGTGCTTCCCAGAAACTTTGTGCCTTCTGGATTTGCAGGCCTTTGCCCAGCTGGGACTGGAATAGTTGATGCAAGTCTTTTTGTTTCCTCTAGGACAACAGCCACATGCAGCTGCTCTCCATTCAACTCTTCAGCAAGGTGGTGGAATTGGTAGTGGATGAGGGAAAAAAGCCCCTGAAGACAACTGTGAGCAAGAGCCTCTATGCACTTATAATTTACTGTCACGATAAGAACCATGACGTGGCAAAGGTGAGGTTTTCTGTGATGCTGGTGGATCTCTGGCAGGGGGCTTGGCTGCCTCCTGCCCTGATGCCTTGCGGGCTGTCACCTCCTCCAGGCCTTGGCACAGGGATGTGGGTCCAGTGCCCTTGGCTCTGGGGCCATCTCTGGGTCTGTGCTGCTCTCCAGGCCTCTCGGGAAACACTGGTTCGTGTGGCCGAGTTCCTGAAGAGGAGGAAGCTCGTACAGCTGTTGAAGGAGCAGCCACCGTTGAAGGTCGATGAGTGCCTGGTAAGGAGGGCCTGGAAGCCCCAGGCTCAGCCCGGAGAAGGCCCCTGAGGGCGGCGCTCAGTGTGCGGGCCTGGCAGCTGTGCCCCTGCCCGCTGCTGCAGCCAGAGGCCGCGGGGGCTCTGCTCCAGACTCCCGTGGGCCCCAGCCGGGTGCCCATGGAGCCCCGGCCCGGCGGGGCTGCGGGGCGGCACCGTGGCTCCCCGGGCAGCAGCCGGCCCTCTGCCCCCTGCCCTCGGGAGCCCTTGGCCAGCGGCTGCTGGCCGCGCCTCAGGCCTGTGCGGCCAGGGGAGGCCGGGGCTGAGTGCAGGCTGAGCCCGCGCCAACCCTTCCCTCCTGCCGCTCTCTGCAGCTGGCAGAGGACAGGAGCAGAGCGGCCGAGCACCTGCGCCGGGCCCTGCGCTACCTGCGGAGCCCACAGGAGCCCCTGCGAGAGGCGGCCGTCAGGATCATGGGTGAGCCACGAGCCCGGGCTCCCTCCCCGGCCCGGCCCGCCGCAGCTCGGCCCCAGCCCCGCCTGCTGCCCCGGCAGCGCCAGCCGGGCCCGGCGCCGTGGAGCCCCGCCCGGCCTGGGCATTGCTGCTGCCGCCCTCTGGCAGCCGTGCCCTGGGGCGGCAGCGTGCGGCAAGGGCCGGGCTGAGCCCTGCCGGACCAGCAGCCCGTGTGGCCACAGCGCCGGCAGCGCCGCCGGCAGGGAGCTGTGCCGCTGGCGCCCTGACAGGCTCTGTGTTCACAGGCATGGCCGGGCGGTGCCTGAGGAGGCAGCAGCAAGAGCTCCGGCACATCTGTCAGGGTGAGAGAGGGCAGCGGGCTGACAGCGGGAAGGAGCTGCAGGCCCTGCCCCGGCTTTGGAGGGCTCTGCTCCCTGTGCGGACGAGGAGCGATGTGGGCAGAGCACACAGAGATTTCAGGGACACCTGGGGGAGTCATGGCCAGTACCTCCCAGCTGATTCCAATGTCTCCTACTCCCTTCTTGGTGGGATGGTCCCTTTCCGAAGGTCTTGTAGGATTCCCGCAGACCAGGGCTGTTGCCACGGCTCTGCTCCTCTCTCTTTCAGCCCTTCAAGCCCGGAGGCAACGTGCCAGCCCATCCTGCTGTGACCTGGAAAATCAAGCCGACTTTCCCCCAAGAGCTCAAGAATTAGGGATATCTTCTGGATCCACTCAACCGGTGTCCCAAGAAGAGCACCAGGAGACACCCAAGGGGACATCGCCTCCCAGCGCTGCTGGAAGTCCTGGCACAGCTGCTGCTGGGCACAGTTCTCGTGGCTTCAGCCCTCTCCCTGCCTGTTGATAGCTCTGCCCCACCAGCCCTCAGACACTGTCCATCCCCATTTTTTCCCTCCACTCTCCCTCCCTGTAGGTAGCTCCCTCCCTCCAGCCCTCATACACTGCCCATCCCCATTTTTTCCCTCCATGCTCCCTCCCTGTAGGTGGCTCCCTCCCTCCAGCCCTCACACAGTGCCCATCCCCAGTTTTTCTCTCCACTATACCTCTCTGTCTGTGGCTCTGTCCCACCAGCCCTCAGCCTGTCCATCACCTTCTTCTCCCTCCCCTCTCCCTCCCTGTAGACAGCTGCCTCCCTCCAGCCCTCAGACGCTGCCCGTCCCCTTTTTTCCCTCCCAGCTCATCCCTTTGCTTCGCCTTATATTAATAAAAGTTTGGGATCTTCACTTTGCCTGCATCCCTGTGGAGCTGAAGCAAATCCGGGGCCCTGGGACACACAGGCCCCTGCTGCCGTTCTCTGCCACGCCGTGTTTTGTGCACAGACCCAGAGGAACGGGGGCAGGTCAGGCTGGAAAGGTCCCTGTGCTGAAGGTGCAGCTCCACAGCACTGTGCAGTTCCACATCTTGCTGAGCACCCTGGAGCCCCTGAATTTTGGAAGAGCCAACCGGAGTATGCTCTGAAGCCAGCTGAGAGGGATTCCATGGCAAGCATCCACGGAGGGCAAAGGAGCTTGGAATGCTGGAAGCTTTCAAGAATAGCTTCCTGAAAGCACAGCAGCGCTCCATCCCTGCACAGGATGAGGAAGAGGGCAGCAGCAGAGAGCATCCGGGCTTAGCAGGGAGCTCTGGCTGTGCCTGAGGGCAAATGAAGCAGCAGCACGGTGCCCGAGACTCGGACACACGGCCGTGCCGGTGCCCGCAGCGCTGCCAGGCAGTGCCGGGATGCCGGCTGTGCTTCTGCTCCCCACAAGTGAGGAACGGCAGCCCCAGGCTCAGAGCCAGCCAGAAAGCCAACCAAGGGACAGCAGAGGGAGGGCATCCTTCCAGTCTCGCTCGGGCATGGCCAGAAAACAGCCCCCGCTGCTTCTTCCTCCGCCTGTGTTTGGGCTGTGCTGGTGGCAGAGCCAGCCAGGTTGGGCTCTGCGTTCCAAAGCCTGTTGGGAGCGGGCATGAAAAGTGGTGTGTGCACAGCAGAGAGTCCTGGAAGGTGCTGGCAAGAGCATCCTGCAGGAACAGGGCTCTGCTCCCTGGCCAGGAACAGCCTGGTTTTGGTGCCGTGAGCGCAGGCAGGAGTTGAGGCAGGTGAAGAGGCAGCGGGCAGCTTGTGTTTGTGGAGGGCCTGGGGCTGCACCTCTGACCCTGCACCTGGAAACTCACTTGGGGCAATAGGAGCTAGAGCTGGAGTGCCTGTCCTGAAAGGACCTGAAGTCATTCAGCCTTGCCAGCGTTTCTTAAGGGTGTGTTGGTGCTCTCCAGGAAAGTCACACATTTGGGGAAACACCTTTGGAGGAAAGGGGCTTGCTTCTCAAGGGAAGTGCTGCCCAGGGAGCTCCCAGTGAGGCAGGTGTGAGTGTCCCCCTTTGGCTCTCTGTGCTCCTTTCAGTCCTTGAGGCCTGTTGCACTTGGCAGAGGGGCAGGGAGAAGGCAGTGAAGAGCAGGTTTGGCATCTGCCTGGACCTCTGGAAACCAACCCAAGCACCTGCAGCAGGATGTGTTACCCCCGTTGGACAGAGGGGGAGCAGGAGCATCTGTGTCCAGCCATGAGCCCCAAAGCTCTCTGTGAGAGCTGTGAATTAAAAGGCCTTTACACCCACACTTTTCACAGCTTTCCTGTCTGCTGTGTTTCAACTCCTGGCAATATGCATTTGCCTGCTGCTTGGTGGCAGCTGCTGTGTCCCAGGGCCAGCACAGAGCTGGGCTGTGTGGGCCAGGCAGCGTGGAGAGCCTTGGCAGATCTTGGTGTGTCCCTGGCCTCAGCAAAGGCCTCCCAAGGTGTCCTGCTCATTGGCTCTCCCTGTGCATCTTGGAGAGAACAAGGCGGGCATTTCTGGCAGCTGGGCATCAGCCAGCCTTAAAATGGGGGCGTGTGGTGGAGTGAGCCCAGCTGAGATACGCTGAGCGCAGCCCAGTGCTCCTTGCTCCTCTCTGCTGAGCCGGGAGCGTTTGTCTGCTTTCGGGATGGCCCTGGCTGTGTCAGGGCTGCTCCGTGGACACGAGACAGCCGGTCCTGTCCCGCTGGGTCCCAGCAGTGCCTGGCAGCAGCCCTGCACCCACGTCAGGATGCTGGCCAAGAGAGGCCCTGGAAGCTGAGGCAGCTGATTTGAAGCTTTTGCAGATACACACAGGGGATGGCCAGCACTGTTCCCTCAGGATACAGCAGTGCTGAGGGGTCTCCCTAATTGAAAGAAATCCTCAGCCAAATGCATTGTCCGCCAAAAGCCCTTTTACTGAGCTGGCAGGAGGGCAGGGGTCTGCACCCCACTAAAATGCTTCTCGGCCACGTGTGAATTTCAGTGGTTTGATGTAGGAATGATATCAAAAATACCATCCATCTTGACTCTGCTGAGGTGATTTGATAGGCAGGGGGTTAGAAATACATTCTGTCAGATTCCTGCACTTGAAGCTAATGTCCAGGCGCTGGCCAGGAGCGGCCTCCATGCCCTAAAGCAGCACTTCTTCCTCATGGCTTCCCTGTACAGGGCTCATTTTATACTTGCCCTTGGTTCTTCTGGTAGAATGTGTCTAAAGCTTTTTGTCAAGTCCCTCTCCTGTCAAGTTAGGCCCGCCAGGTTTTTCTTATGCTAACTGGTGCTAAGTGCTTATGTAGGTCTTTGCTAAGTACTTGTTACTAATGTGAATTGCTTGTGCTTATGTCAAACAAAGGCCTTGTTTCATTCTCCCCTTCTCTTTATCCTGATGCAAATTCTTTTGCAAGATCCTCTGGACAGTCTACAGTACATATGTACTGTTACGCTGCTGTTTTAATTTTCTACCACATCCATAGGTTTATGACGGTGAAGAGGAGGGTTAATTTAGAATCCTTGTGGTCCTACAGTCTGTAGCAGGCCATGGGCTTGCTGGGCCCCCGTGGAGAGCAGAGGCCTAAAGATAGGAAATGCCAAGTCACGGCAAGCCCCTGTCTTCCGCCTTTCGGACCCCAGCTTATGTCTCTGTAACCCCATAGGTCACTTCTCCTTAACCCCTGCTTTTGGACAATTTCTGATCCCCCCTTACCCTATATAATGGGCTGTTTTAGCCCATTCTGGTTAGAAGAGCCGTCGCTGGAACCCTTCACAGACCCCCAATAAAGACATTGCCGTGGAACTCCAGAGCAGCCTCCTCGTCTTTCACCCAGCGTCTGCCGGCCGGCCTGCGGCACCTTAGCAAGCAAAAAAGCTGAACTCAAAAGAGCTGATAATCACTAAAGAGCTGATATCCCTTATGCTTGCTAAAGGTAGCCAGCGGCTGAGAGCTGCTTGGGTTTCGGGCAGTCTGTCCCGTCCCGTAAGAGGACTGAGCTATCCGGCCCGTGCAGCCTGCCTGGGGGCAAACCTGCTCCCAGCAGGAGGCCTTGACAACAGTCCAGGTAAATTGCCTTCTCCTTCCAGTCTCTGGGTTTCCCCATTCAAAGGCAAACCGGTTTTGGCTGCCAGGGTCCAAGGGTATACAGAAGAAAGTATCCTTGAGATCTGAAATGGTAAACCATCCATATTCATCTTTTAGTTTGCTTAGCAAAGCATATGGATTTGCAACCACTGGGTGGAGATCTCCAGCTATTTTGCTAATATAGCCTGTAGGTATTGAACCAGACTTTAGTTCAAGCCATCAGGCTTCTGTATGGGTAAAATGGGTGTCTTCTCTTCAGATTCACATTCCAGTAACAACCCAAATTTTAGAAAATTGTCTATGATAGACTTAATACTTTTTATGTTTTCCACTTTAAGTTGATTTTGTTTAATTCTTATTGGTCGTGTTCCAGGTGTAAGTTTAATGATTACAGGTTGTGCTGCTTTGGCCTTACCAGGGATCCCATCCAGCCAGACTTTAAGAGAAACCTGACTGAGAACTTCTTCTGTGTCTCTTCTGTTTTGGACAAATCTGTAATGAGAGCTAGACTTAGAACACGATTATTTGTTCGTCATTCACTTTGATCTGAACTCCTCCAGGGCTAAACTACATTTCAGCCTGTTGGAACCTGTTACAACATTCTCATTGCTCCAACAGATCCTTCCGATTTTGGGGGGCGTAGGCATATATAGGAACTGATGTATTCCTACTGTTTTTCCCGGTTCATAAGGTTGTAGTTTTAAAAAGGATACCTTCTGCTGTTGACTTGTGGCTCCAATAACATTCACAACTTTACCAGGATCAATCTCTTCCAACTTTATATCTAATACAGAATGTGTTGCAGCCGCATTCCCCAGGCATTTCATTTTCCTCATCTTTTCCCCCAGTTCTCTTTTGACCAGAGGGTTTTCTTGGGGGTTGCCCTCTAGCCAGCCCTTGCATTGATTCAGTTCTGCAACCACCTTGGGTTTGAGTTGCAGGCAGTCTCTCTTCCAATGTCTGTCTTTCTTACAATAGGCACATTGAGTGGTCCAGAGGTTAGGGATAGGTCTCTGCCCACCCCAGCCATTTCTTTGTCCTGAGGAGGGGCCTTTGGGTGGCTCCTCTCCAAGGGCTGCAATAATAGTGTTAGTCATTTCTTTCTCCAGTTGCTTATGCTCTACCCGACTATGGTTTATATGAACTCACCATGCTTCTTCTTGCAGTTTTTCTATAGCTGGTCTTCTGTTTTTAATTTTTACTTTCTGCCTAATATCATTAGAGGATTGGCCCAGGAAAAGGGAAATGAGTTGGTTTTTGCCATAATCATCTGATGGGTCTGGAGCAGTGTATTTAAGCATGGCTTCCTGAAATGGTTCAAAAATTCAGTCAGGGCTTCAAGAGGCCCTTGTTTCACTTGCTATAGTGCACTCCAAAGTACAGCCTTAGGGATACCATCTTCCAAAAGAAACCCATTCCCAATACCTCAGCAGGAGTTGATAGTGACCAGAATTATTACAGTCCCAGGGAGGTTTTGTGAGAGGGCATGTTTCTTCTGTATTTTCTCCTGCCCATAGCCTGGCTCTTCCATCATTCCATGCAGTTTTTAATACCAGCTCCTTCCTTGTGTCTGTTAAAGCATCTAGCACAGCATCTATATGCTCCCTATCTGGGTCCAGGGCTTTAACAAATGCTCTGGATCTTTTGGCTATTCCTGATGGAGCACCCCAGTATTGTCTAGCCAGAAATTTCCAGGTTTCTAAATCAGCTCATGAGAGGCATACCTTGGTTTTCATAAGACCCCAAGGTTCCGTTGCCTCCCATAACAGTGACTGAATGACCATCCCTTGAAAAGATGGGGATCTTCCTCCCAGCCCCTGCAAATGAGTCCAAGGGGGGCTGTTGTGGTGAGTTTTCTCTTTAATGCTTTGTTCTGTTATCCCCTATGTAATGGTTCAGTCTAAGTTGTACCCTCCTATCTTAGCTGTCTGTCTTGTCTTAAGCCTGTTCTTTGATCTGGGATGTTCCCTGATCCTCCTCCCATTCAGCTGTCAATCCCACTTTGTACCAACCCTTTAGTCTAGAAACTTCCCTGTCAATCCCCTGTTCCTCAAAGCTCTATTGGTCTATGCAAACCCTCCCCCTGTTCCTCCTCATTGGTTTAAACATTGTAAGACCTGCCTTGTGTTCTTCCCCAGTCCTTCCCCGATTGGTTGAAAATTTGTACCCTCCCCTGAGCCCTCCCCATATAAAAGTGCCTGCTGTCCTGTTTTCTGTGTCTTTTGTCCCTGCGCTCTCTGTGGAATAAGGCTTTCCTTGGAACCCATCCAGAAGCGCTCCTCCTTGTCCTTATCTGCGCCGTGTGCGTGACCACCGGCTGGTGCCGTAGAGCTCTCGCTCTGAGCCGCGCCTCGGATCATCCTGCTCCTGGGGTGTGTCCCGCACCCGGCGTGGTGCTGTGGGGAGCTGGCAGAATTCCGGCACCGTGTTCGGGGGAATGCTGAATGGTGACAATACCACGACTTCCTTTCTGCCTTTGCTTCTGTACTGGGAGTTCTTCCTCCTTCAAGTTCTAGAGAGGAAGGGGGCTCAAAGGCACAGTTTTCTCAGCAGTATTTACCAGGGATTTTGACTGCATTCTCTGTCCTCCCTCTTCCCATGACTCAAAAGGAGCAACCAAACCCTCCATCCTTTCCTCATTCTCTTTGTATTTTAAACACCTTGGTCATATGGAACATGAAGAACAACACCTTCTTAGTCCTCCCTTTCCTTTTGTTTTGCAATCTTTTTCCAAAGCCAACACAGAAGGATCCCTTGGGGCCAAATTAAAGCCACATTCCTGCTGCAATTCAGGGTGATCCGTCAGATAAACAAAACATATTTGGGTACATAGCCTCATCTTATTTTCATTCTTTCCACAAAAATAATAGTAACCACAACACGGTATAATAACTCAGGGTTTCGTTCATTGGCTTCTTCTCCCTGTCTTCAAAGATATAAAGGGGCCACTATTGATCATAGTATTTATTGAGGGTTTTCTTAGTCCCCGTGCCCCCAGGGCCTCTCTTATCTTCTTCCATTGTTTCAATAGGCATCCCAGGGGGTTTGGATTTATTTGCTTGCTGGCTGACACCCTCTTCCTCTCTTTATCTCCTCTTACACTCAGTTGATTTTTAATGATATTTGAATTCCCAAACGGAAATGTTATTTTTTTTCTCTCCTCTCCTTGCTCTTACTATTTTTACACCACAATTGGTACACACACGGCATCTTTGGGCTGCCCTGCACCAATATTCTCTCCTGTAACCATGGCAATGTATATAAACAAAAGGATTACACCCCCTACACAAGAAACAAGGGATGAGAGTCCTTGCAGTCCTGCAGCCTTCCTGAGGCTTCTGCGTCACAGGTGCCTTCAAGGAACAACTGCACGACTTGTTGACTTGGAGCTTTCCTGAGGCACCTCTCTTTAAGGTGCACTCGAGGCCAGACTCTGGCATTGTTGTGGTGTGGTTTGTGTCTTTACTTGTTGAGTTTGTTACTGTACTGGATTTTCTGTGTTTGAAATGGTTCATTCTATGTGCCCCCATATTACTTCCCAAATGGTTTCACCCTAAGTTGTATACTCCCCCTTTCCCTATCAATCACCCTTGTGCCTACCCCAATTTCCAGACCCTTCTCTGTCACTCCTCCAAACCCTGCCCCTGCAGCTTGTCTATCATTGTTTGACAAGCCCCTTCATCTAGAAGCTTCGATGTCAATTATGTTAATCTACTAATCCCATTGGCAGATTTTGTGTGCTCTCCTCCACTATACTATTCCATTGGTTGTATGATAATTTAGTCCCTCCTCATGCTCCTCCTCAGTTGCTAGCCTTGTTAGGGTGACTCCTCCCCAGAGTCAGCCTCCCTTTATAATTTTGTGTATCCCTTTACTCTGTGCTCTTCTGCTTCTGCTCCCTCCCAGCTTGCTACAGTTTGTATCACCTGTTCACTCTCTTCGGGGAAGGAATAATCAGCAGCTTGAAAATTACAGACATAAAGCCCCTCTCTTTTTATTTACCCGTCTAACTCAATGAGGGCCTCTCTGGGTGCCTGCTCAGCTAGGCCTAGTGGAAGGAGAGGTTCCTGCCAGTGGCTGATCCGCTACCCTCAGCCAAGCCAAGGGCTGGAGACAGGGGGCAGCCACTCACCGAGGTGAGGGGTCAGGGCTGGCCAGCATCACCAGCACCACCCCTCCACCCGAGATTGGGGGTGTGGCTCCATGGCATGGCAGGCAGATTCCCCGGCTTGTTCAAAGTGTTCAGGAGGAAAAATAAGAAAGGCCCTGGAGCTGCCCCAGCATAACAGCCTGAAGAATCGGAACAGTTCCAGCCACTGCAGGATGGGGAGTGGCAGAGGAGGGCCACAGGGCTGATGGCTGCATCCATTAATTCTCAAGTTCTTGGACTTCACGAATTTGGTGACAGCATCCTGAAGGTCCTGTCAAGTTGCCTGCACAGCAAGTGCAGTGAGCAGCGTTGCCTGGCACTCAGAGGCCTCGTGATGGTCAGCAAGGATCTCTTGATGGTGAGAAGGGGGCCGTGGCTGAAGCTGTGCTGTGGAAAGCAGCCCCTTGGGCTGGCAGGGCTTCAGGAGCTGAGGCAGCTGCTCCCAGCTCTCCTGCCTCACCTGCCCCAGTGCTTTGGCTCAGGCCTTTGGCCTGTGGGCCCTGCAGCAGCAGGGTGGCCTTGCAGTGCCAGGGCGGTGGTGGCAGTGTAGCCGTCCATGGCTTCCCAGCACTGCCTTGTGTTCCACACAGGCCAGAAGAATGTGCAGTCTGTCTAAAAACCTTGTGGAGCTCTTGGGTGATGCAGAAGAATATGTTGTCAGCATGACTCTCTCTGTGCTCACAAATATACTTGAGAATGAACACATCCTTATATCCAGCACCACTGCCCCGAAGCTGGCTGAGGCACTCCTACCGCTCTTTGACTGTGTAAGGCTCTCGTGTCCCCTGCCATGGGCACTGGTTGCTGCCCAGAAATTTTGTGGATTTTCAGGCCTTTGTCCAGATGGGCTTGGAGAAGTTGGTGCTGAGGTATTTTCCTTTTTTCCAGGACGACACTCATATGCAGCTGCTCTCCCTAAATCTCTTCTTCAAGGTGATGGACTTGGTAGTGAACAAAAGAAGAAAAACTCTGAAGAAGATTGTGAGCCAGAGCCTGCTGCCAGAGCCTGCTGCTGCTCTTCTTTCATTGCCATGATGAGAACAAGCGCGTGGCAAAGGTGAGGTTTTGAGTTATGCCGGTGCATACCTGGAAAGGGGTCTCGGATGTCTCCTGGTTGGCTTCTCCCAGGCTGCAGCCTTCTGCTCCTGGCCTTGGCACAGGGATGCAAGTCCTTTTCTTGGGCTGCGGTAGCAGCTCCACAGCTGTGCTCCTCTCCAGGCCTCTCGCGAACTGCTGCTTTGTGTGGTAGAGTTCCTGAAGAGGAGGAAGCTCAAGCAACTACTTGAGAGGGAGAAGATGTTGAAGTTTGCCAACTGCCTGGTAAGGAGGGCCTGGAAGCCCCAGGCTCAGCCCAGAGAAGGCCCCTGAGGGCGATGCTCAGTGTGCGGGGCTGGCAGCTGTGCCCCTGCCCGCTGCTGCAGCCAGAGGCCGCGCGGGCTCTGCTCCAGACTCCCGTGGGCCGCAGCCGGGTGCCCATGGAGCCCCGGCCCGGCGGGGCTGCGGGCCGGCACCGCGGCTCCCCGGGCAGCAGCCGGCCCTCTGCCCCCTGCCCTCGGGAGCCCTTGGCCAGCGGCTGCTGGCCGCGCCTCCGGCCTGTGCGGCCAGGGGAGGCCGGGGCTGAGTGCAGGCAGCGCCCGGCCCAGGGGCTGAGCCCGCGCCAACCCTTCCCTCCTGCCGCTCTCTGCAGCTGGCAGAGGACAGGAGCAGAGCGGCCGAGCACCTGCGCCGGGCCCTGCGCTACCTGCGGAGCCCACAGGAGCCCCTGCGAGAGGCGGCCGTCAGGATCATGGGTGAGCCACGAGCCCGGGCTCCCTCCCCGGCCCGGCCCGCCGCAGCTCGGCCCCAGCCCCGCCTGCTGCCCCGGCAGCGCCGGCCGGGCCCGGCGCCGTGGAGCCCCGCCCGGCCTGGGCATTGCTGCTGCCGCCCTCTGGCAGCCGTGCCCTTGGGCGGCAGCGTGCGGCAAGGGCCGGGCTGAGCCCTGCCGGACCAGCAGCCCGTGTGGCCACAGCGCCGGCAGCGCCGCCGGCAGGGAGCTGTGCCGCTGGCGCCCTGACAGGCTCTGTGTTCACAGGCATGGCCGGGCGGTGCCTGAGGAGGCAGCAGCAAGAGCTCCGGCACATCTGTCAGGGTGAGAGAGGGCAGCGGGCTGACAGCGGGAAGGAGCTGCAGGCCCTGCCCCGGCTTTGGAGGGCTCTGCTCCCTGTGCGGACGAGGAGCGATGTGGGCAGAGCACACAGAGATTTCAGGGACACCTGGGGGAGTCATGGCCAGTACCTCCCAGCTGATTCCAATGTCTCCTACTCCCTTCTTGGTGGGATGGTCCCTTTCCGAAGGTCTTGTAGGATTCCCGCAGACCAGGGCTGTTGCCACGGCTCTGCTCCTCTCTCTTTCAGCCCTTCAAGCCCGGAGGCAACGTGCCAGCCCATCCTGCTGTGACCTGGAAAATCAAGCCGACTTTCCCCCAAGAGCTCAAGAATTAGGGATATCTTCTGGATCCACTCAACCGGTGTCCCAAGAAGAGCACCAGGAGACACCCAAGGGGACATCGCCTCCCAGCGCTGCTGGAAGTCCTGGCACAGCTGCTGCTGGGCACAGTTCTCGTGGCTTCAGCCCTCTCCCTGCCTGTTGATAGCTCTGCCCCACCAGCCCTCAGACACTGTCCATCCCCATTTTTTCCCTCCACTCTCCCTCCCTGTAGGTAGCTCCCTCCCTCCAGCCCTCAGACGCTGCCCGTCCCCTTTTTTCCCTCCCAGCTCATCCCTTTGCTTCGCCTTATATTAATAAAAGTTTGGGATCTTCACTTTGCCTGCATCCCTGTGGAGCTGAAGCAAATCCGGGGCCCTGGGACACACAGGCCCCTGCTGCCGTTCTCTGCCACGCCGTGTTTTGTGCACAGACCCAGAGGAACGGGGGCAGGTCAGGCTGGAAATGTCCCTGTGCTGAAGGTGCAGCTCCACAGCACTGTGCAGTTCCACATCTTGCTGAGCACCCTGGAGCCCCTGAATTTTGGAAGAGCCAACCGGAGTATGCTCTGAAGCCAGCTGAGAGGGATTCCATGGCAAGCATCCACGGAGGGCAAAGGAGCTTGGAATGCTGGAAGCTTTCAAGAATAGCTTCCTGAAAGCACAGCAGCGCTCCATCCCTGCACAGGATGAGGAAGAGGGCAGCAGCAGAGAGCATCCGGGCTTAGCAGGGAGCTCTGGCTGTGCCTGAGGGCAAATGAAGCAGCAGCACGGTGCCCGAGACTCGGACACACGGCCGTGCCGGTGCCCGCAGCGCTGCCAGGCAGTGCCGGGATGCCGGCTGTGCTTCTGCTCCCCACAAGTGAGGAACGGCAGCCCCAGGCTCAGAGCCAGCCAGAAAGCCAACCAAGGGACAGCAGAGGGAGGGCATCCTTCCAGTCTCGCTCGGGCATGGCCAGAAAACAGCCCCCGCTGCTTCTTCCTCCGCCTGTGTTTGGGCTGTGCTGGTGGCAGAGCCAGCCAGGTTGGGCTCTGCGTTCCAAAGCCTGTTGGGAGCGGGCATGAAAAGTGGTGTGTGCACAGCAGAGAGTCCTGGAAGGTGCTGGCAAGAGCATCCTGCAGGAACAGGGCTCTGCTCCCTGGCCAGGAACAGCCTGGTTTTGGTGCCGTGAGCTCAGGCAGGAGTTGAGGCAGGTGAAGAGGCAGCGGGCAGCTTGTGTTTGTGGAGGGCCTGGGGCTGCACCTCTGACCCTGCACCTGGAAACTCACTTGGGGCAATAGGAGCTAGAGCTGGAGTGCCTGTCCTGAAAGGACCTGAAGTCATTCAGCCTTGCCAGCGTTTCTTAAGGGTGTGTTGGTGCTCTCCAGGAAAGTCACACATTTGGGGAAACACCTTTGGAGGAAAGGGGCTTGCTTCTCAAGGGAAGTGCTGCCCAGGGAGCTCCCAGTGAGGCAGGTGTGAGTGTCCCCCTTTGGCTCTCTGTGCTCCTTTCAGTCCTTGAGGCCTGTTGCACTTGGCAGAGGGGCAGGGAGAAGGCAGTGAAGAGCAGGTTTGGCATCTGCCTGGACCTCTGGAAACCAACCCAAGCACCTGCAGCAGGATGTGTTACCCCCGTTGGACAGAGGGGGAGCAGGAGCATCTGTGTCCAGCCATGAGCCCCAAAGCTCTCTGTGAGAGCTGTGAATTAAAAGGCCTTTACACCCACACTTTTCACAGCTTTCCTGTCTGCTGTGTTTCAACTCCTGGCAATATGCATTTGCCTGCTGCTTGGTGGCAGCTGCTGTGTCCCAGGGCCAGCACAGAGCTGGGCTGTGTGGGCCAGGCAGCGTGGAGAGCCTTGGCAGATCTTGGTGTGTCCCTGGCCTCAGCAAAGGCCTCCCAAGGTGTCCTGCTCATTGGCTCTCCCTGTGCATCTTGGAGAGAACAAGGCGGGCATTTCTGGCAGCTGGGCATCAGCCAGCCTTAAAATGGGGGCGTGTGGTGGAGTGAGCCCAGCTGAGATACGCTGAGCGCAGCCCAGTGCTCCTTGCTCCTCTCTGCTGAGCCGGGAGCGTTTGTCTGCTTTCGGGATGGCCCTGGCTGTGTCAGGGCTGCTCCGTGGACACGAGACAGCCGGTCCTGTCCCGCTGGGTCCCAGCAGTGCCTGGCAGCAGCCCTGCACCCACGTCAGGATGCTGGCCAAGAGAGGCCCTGGAAGCTGAGGCAGCTGATTTGAAGCTTTTGCAGATACACACAGGGGATGGCCAGCACTGTTCCCTCAGGATACAGCAGTGCTGAGGGGTCTCCCTAATTGAAAGAAATCCTCAGCCAAATGCATTGTCCGCCAAAAGCCCTTTTACTGAGCTGGCAGGAGGGCAGGGGTCTGCACCCCACTAAAATGCTTCTCGGCCACGTGTGAATTTCAGTGGTTTGATGTAGGAATGATATCAAAAATACCATCCATCTTGACTCTGCTGAGGTGATTTGATAGGCAGGGGGTTAGAAATACATTCTGTCAGATTCCTGCACTTGAAGCTAATGTCCAGGCGCTGGCCAGGAGCGGCCTCCATGCCCTAAAGCAGCACTTCTTCCTCATGGCTTCCCTGTACAGGGCTCATTTTATACTTGCCCTTGGTTCTTCTGGTAGAATGTGTCTAAAGCTTTTTGTCAAGTCCCTCTCCTGTCAAGTTAGGCCCGCCAGGTTTTTCTTATGCTAACTGGTGCTAAGTGCTTATGTAGGTCTGTGCTAAGTACTTGTTACTAATGTGAATTGCTTGTGCTTATGTCAAACAAAGGCCTTGTTTCATTCTCCCCTTCTCTTTATCCTGATGCAAATTCTTTTGCAAGATCCTCTGGACAGTCTACAGTACATATGTACTGTTACGCTGCTGTTTTAATTTTCTACCACATCCATAGGTTTATGACGGTGAAGAGGAGGGTTAATTTAGAATCCTTGTGGTCCTACAGTCTGTAGCAGGCCATGGGCTTGCTGGGCCCCCGTGGAGAGCAGAGGCCTAAAGATAGGAAATGCCAAGTCACGGCAAGCCCCTGTCTTCCGCCTTTCGGACCCCAGCTTATGTCTCTGTAACCCCATAGGTCACTTCTCCTTAACCCCTGCTTTTGGACAATTTCTGATCCCCCCTTACCCTATATAATGGGCTGTTTTAGCCCATTCTGGTTAGAAGAGCCGTCGCTGGAACCCTTCACAGACCCCCAATAAAGACATTGCCGTGGAACTCCAGAGCAGCCTCCTCGTCTTTCACCCAGCGTCTGCCGGCCGGCCTGCGGCACCTTAGCAAGCAAAAAAGCTGAACTCAAAAGAGCTGATAATCACTAAAGAGCTGATATCCCTTATGCTTGCTAAAGGTAGCCAGCGGCTGAGAGCTGCTTGGGTTTCGGGCAGTCTGTCCCGTCCCGTAAGAGGACTGAGCTATCCGGCCCGTGCAGCCTGCCTGGGGGCAAACCTGCTCCCAGCAGGAGGCCTTGACAACAGTCCAGGTAAATTGCCTTCTCCTTCCAGTCTCTGGGTTTCCCCATTCAAAGGCAAACCGGTTTTGGCTGCCAGGGTCCAAGGGTATACAGAAGAAAGTATCCTTGAGATCTGAAATGGTAAACCATCCATATTCATCTTTTAGTTTGCTTAGCAAAGCATATGGATTTGCAACCACTGGGTGGAGATCTCCAGCTATTTTGCTAATATAGCCTGTAGGTATTGAACCAGACTTTAGTTCAAGCCATCAGGCTTCTGTATGGGTAAAATGGGTGTCTTCTCTTCAGATTCACATTCCAGTAACAACCCAAATTTTAGAAAATTGTCTATGATAGACTTAATACTTTTTATGTTTTCCACTTTAAGTTGATTTTGTTTAATTCTTATTGGTCGTGTTCCAGGTGTAAGTTTAATGATTACAGGTTGTGCTGCTTTGGCCTTACCAGGGATCCCATCCAGCCAGACTTTAAGAGAAACCTGACTGAGAACTTCTTCTGTGTCTCTTCTGTTTTGGACAAATCTGTAATGAGAGCTAGACTTAGAACACGATTATTTGTTCGTCATTCACTTTGATCTGAACTCCTCCAGGGCTAAACTACATTTCAGCCTGTTGGAACCTGTTACAACATTCTCATTGCTCCAACAGATCCTTCCGATTTTGGGGGGCGTAGGCATATATAGGAACTGATGTATTCCTACTGTTTTTCCCGGTTCATAAGGTTGTAGTTTTAAAAAGGATACCTTCTGCTGTTGACTTGTGGCTCCAATAACATTCACAACTTTACCAGGATCAATCTCTTCCAACTTTATATCTAATACAGAATGTGTTGCAGCCGCATTCCCCAGGCATTTCATTTTCCTCATCTTTTCCCCCAGTTCTCTTTTGACCAGAGGGTTTTCTTGGGGGTTGCCCTCTAGCCAGCCCTTGCATTGATTCAGTTCTGCAACCACCTTGGGTTTGAGTTGCAGGCAGTCTCTCTTCCAATGTCTGTCTTTCTTACAATAGGCACATTGAGTGGTCCAGAGGTTAGGGATAGGTCTCTGCCCACCCCAGCCATTTCTTTGTCCTGAGGAGGGGCCTTTGGGTGGCTCCTCTCCAAGGGCTGCAATAATAGTGTTAGTCATTTCTTTCTCCAGTTGCTTATGCTCTACCCGACTATGGTTTATATGAACTCACCATGCTTCTTCTTGCAGTTTTTCTATAGCTGGTCTTCTGTTTTTAATTTTTACTTTCTGCCTAATATCATTAGAGGATTGGCCCAGGAAAAGGGAAATGAGTTGGTTTTTGCCATAATCATCTGATGGGTCTGGAGCAGTGTATTTAAGCATGGCTTCCTGAAATGGTTCAAAAATTCAGTCAGGGCTTCAAGAGGCCCTTGTTTCACTTGCTATAGTGCACTCCAAAGTACAGCCTTAGGGATACCATCTTCCAAAAGAAACCCATTCCCAATACCTCAGCAGGAGTTGATAGTGACCAGAATTATTACAGTCCCAGGGAGGTTTTGTGAGAGGGCATGTTTCTTCTGTATTTTCTCCTGCCCATAGCCTGGCTCTTCCATCATTCCATGCAGTTTTTAATACCAGCTCCTTCCTTGTGTCTGTTAAAGCATCTAGCACAGCATCTATATGCTCCCTATCTGGGTCCAGGGCTTTAACAAATGCTCTGGATCTTTTGGCTATTCCTGATGGAGCACCCCAGTATTGTCTAGCCAGAAATTTCCAGGTTTCTAAATCAGCTCATGAGAGGCATACCTTGGTTTTCATAAGACCCCAAGGTTCCGTTGCCTCCCATAACAGTGACTGAATGACCATCCCTTGAAAAGATGGGGATCTTCCTCCCAGCCCCTGCAAATGAGTCCAAGGGGGGCTGTTGTGGTGAGTTTTCTCTTTAATGCTTTGTTCTGTTATCCCCTATGTAATGGTTCAGTCTAAGTTGTACCCTCCTATCTTAGCTGTCTGTCTTGTCTTAAGCCTGTTCTTTGATCTGGGATGTTCCCTGATCCTCCTCCCATTCAGCTGTCAATCCCACTTTGTACCAACCCTTTAGTCTAGAAACTTCCCTGTCAATCCCCTGTTCCTCAAAGCTCTATTGGTCTATGCAAACCCTCCCCCTGTTCCTCCTCATTGGTTTAAACATTGTAAGACCTGCCTTGTGTTCTTCCCCAGTCCTTCCCCGATTGGTTGAAAATTTGTACCCTCCCCTGAGCCCTCCCCATATAAAAGTGCCTGCTGTCCTGTTTTCTGTGTCTTTTGTCCCTGCGCTCTCTGTGGAATAAGGCTTTCCTTGGAACCCATCCAGAAGCGCTCCTCCTTGTCCTTATCTGCGCCGTGTGCGTGACCACCGGCTGGTGCCGTAGAGCTCTCGCTCTGAGCCGCGCCTCGGATCATCCTGCTCCTGGGGTGTGTCCCGCACCCGGCGTGGTGCTGTGGGGAGCTGGCAGAATTCCGGCACCGTGTTCGGGGGAATGCTGAATGGTGACAATACCACGACTTCCTTTCTGCCTTTGCTTCTGTACTGGGAGTTCTTCCTCCTTCAAGTTCTAGAGAGGAAGGGGGCTCAAAGGCACAGTTTTCTCAGCAGTATTTACCAGGGATTTTGACTGCATTCTCTGTCCTCCCTCTTCCCATGACTCAAAAGGAGCAACCAAACCCTCCATCCTTTCCTCATTCTCTTTGTATTTTAAACACCTTGGTCATATGGAACATGAAGAACAACACCTTCTTAGTCCTCCCTTTCCTTTTGTTTTGCAATCTTTTTCCAAAGCCAACACAGAAGGATCCCTTGGGGCCAAATTAAAGCCACATTCCTGCTGCAATTCAGGGTGATCCGTCAGATAAACAAAACATATTTGGGTACATAGCCTCATCTTATTTTCATTCTTTCCACAAAAATAATAGTAACCACAACACGGTATAATAACTCAGGGTTTCGTTCATTGGCTTCTTCTCCCTGTCTTCAAAGATATAAAGGGGCCACTATTGATCATAGTATTTATTGAGGGTTTTCTTAGTCCCCGTGCCCCCAGGGCCTCTCTTATCTTCTTCCATTGTTTCAATAGGCATCCCAGGGGGTTTGGATTTATTTGCTTGCTGGCTGACACCCTCTTCCTCTCTTTATCTCCTCTTACACTCAGTTGATTTTTAATGATATTTGAATTCCCAAACGGAAATGTTATTTTTTTTCTCTCCTCTCCTTGCTCTTACTATTTTTACACCACAATTGGTACACACACGGCATCTTTGGGCTGCCCTGCACCAATATTCTCTCCTGTAACCATGGCAATGTATATAAACAAAAGGATTACACCCCCTACACAAGAAACAAGGGATGAGAGTCCTTGCAGTCCTGCAGCCTTCCTGAGGCTTCTGCGTCACAGGTGCCTTCAAGGAACAACTGCACGACTTGTTGACTTGGAGCTTTCCTGAGGCACCTCTCTTTAAGGTGCACTCGAGGCCAGACTCTGGCATTGTTGTGGTGTGGTTTGTGTCTTTACTTGTTGAGTTTGTTACTGTACTGGATTTTCTGTGTTTGAAATGGTTCATTCTATGTGCCCCCATATTACTTCCCAAATGGTTTCACCCTAAGTTGTATACTCCCCCTTTCCCTATCAATCACCCTTGTGCCTACCCCAATTTCCAGACCCTTCTCTGTCACTCCTCCAAACCCTGCCCCTGCAGCTTGTCTATCATTGTTTGACAAGCCCCTTCATCTAGAAGCTTCGATGTCAATTATGTTAATCTACTAATCCCATTGGCAGATTTTGTGTGCTCTCCTCCACTATACTATTCCATTGGTTGTATGATAATTTAGTCCCTCCTCATGCTCCTCCTCAGTTGCTAGCCTTGTTAGGGTGACTCCTCCCCAGAGTCAGCCTCCCTTTATAATTTTGTGTATCCCTTTACTCTGTGCTCTTCTGCTTCTGCTCCCTCCCAGCTTGCTACAGTTTGTATCACCTGTTCACTCTCTTCGGGGAAGGAATAATCAGCAGCTTGAAAATTACAGACATAAAGCCCCTCTCTTTTTATTTACCCGTCTAACTCAATGAGGGCCTCTCTGGGTGCCTGCTCAGCTAGGCCTAGTGGAAGGAGAGGTTCCTGCCAGTGGCTGATCCGCTACCCTCAGCCAAGCCAAGGGCTGGAGACAGGGGGCAGCCACTCACCGAGGTGAGGGGTCAGGGCTGGCCAGCATCACCAGCACCACCCCTCCACCCGAGATTGGGGGTGTGGCTCCATGGCATGGCAGGCAGATTCCCCGGCTTGTTCAAAGTGTTCAGGAGGAAAAATAAGAAAGGCCCTGGAGCTGCCCCAGCATAACAGCCTGAAGAATCGGAACAGTTCCAGCCACTGCAGGATGGGGAGTGGCAGAGGAGGGCCACAGGGCTGATGGCTGCATCCATTAATTCTCAAGTTCTTGGACTTCACGAATTTGGTGACAGCATCCTGAAGGTCCTGTCAAGTTGCCTGCACAGCAAGTGCAGTGAGCAGCGTTGCCTGGCACTCAGAGGCCTCGTGATGGTCAGCAAGGATCTCTTGATGGTGAGAAGGGGGCCGTGGCTGAAGCTGTGCTGTGGAAAGCAGCCCCTTGGGCTGGCAGGGCTTCAGGAGCTGAGGCAGCTGCTCCCAGCTCTCCTGCCTCACCTGCCCCAGTGCTTTGGCTCAGGCCTTTGGCCTGTGGGCCCTGCAGCAGCAGGGTGGCCTTGCAGTGCCAGGGCGGTGGTGGCAGTGTAGCCGTCCATGGCTTCCCAGCACTGCCTTGTGTTCCACACAGGCCAGAAGAATGTGCAGTCTGTCTAAAAACCTTGTGGAGCTCTTGGGTGATGCAGAAGAATATGTTGTCAGCATGACTCTCTCTGTGCTCACAAATATACTTGAGAATGAACACATCCTTATATCCAGCACCACTGCCCCGAAGCTGGCTGAGGCACTCCTACCGCTCTTTGACTGTGTAAGGCTCTCGTGTCCCCTGCCATGGGCACTGGTTGCTGCCCAGAAATTTTGTGGATTTTCAGGCCTTTGTCCAGATGGGCTTGGAGAAGTTGGTGCTGAGGTATTTTCCTTTTTTCCAGGACGACACTCATATGCAGCTGCTCTCCCTAAATCTCTTCTTCAAGGTGATGGACTTGGTAGTGAACAAAAGAAGAAAAACTCTGAAGAAGATTGTGAGCCAGAGCCTGCTGCCAGAGCCTGCTGCTGCTCTTCTTTCATTGCCATGATGAGAACAAGCGCGTGGCAAAGGTGAGGTTTTGAGTTATGCCGGTGCATACCTGGAAAGGGGTCTCGGATGTCTCCTGGTTGGCTTCTCCCAGGCTGCAGCCTTCTGCTCCTGGCCTTGGCACAGGGATGCAAGTCCTTTTCTTGGGCTGCGGTAGCAGCTCCACAGCTGTGCTCCTCTCCAGGCCTCTCGCGAACTGCTGCTTTGTGTGGTAGAGTTCCTGAAGAGGAGGAAGCTCAAGCAACTACTTGAGAGGGAGAAGATGTTGAAGTTTGCCAACTGCCTGGTAAGGAGGGCCTGGAAGCCCCAGGCTCAGCCCAGAGAAGGCCCCTGAGGGCGATGCTCAGTGTGCGGGGCTGGCAGCTGTGCCCCTGCCCGCTGCTGCAGCCAGAGGCCGCGCGGGCTCTGCTCCAGACTCCCGTGGGCCGCAGCCGGGTGCCCATGGAGCCCCGGCCCGGCGGGGCTGCGGGCCGGCACCGCGGCTCCCCGGGCAGCAGCCGGCCCTCTGCCCCCTGCCCTCGGGAGCCCTTGGCCAGCGGCTGCTGGCCGCGCCTCCGGCCTGTGCGGCCAGGGGAGGCCGGGGCTGAGTGCAGGCAGCGCCCGGCCCAGGGGCTGAGCCCGCGCCAACCCTTCCCTCCTGCCGCTCTCTGCAGCTGGCAGAGGACAGGAGCAGAGCGGCCGAGCACCTGCGCCGGGCCCTGCGCTACCTGCGGAGCCCACAGGAGCCCCTGCGAGAGGCGGCCGTCAGGATCATGGGTGAGCCACGAGCCCGGGCTCCCTCCCCGGCCCGGCCCGCCGCAGCTCGGCCCCAGCCCCGCCTGCTGCCCCGGCAGCGCCGGCCGGGCCCGGCGCCGTGGAGCCCCGCCCGGC
The DNA here is from genome assembly GCF_051311805.1 of Agelaius phoeniceus. NCBI lineage: Eukaryota > Metazoa > Chordata > Aves > Passeriformes > Icteridae > Agelaius > Agelaius phoeniceus. The sequence continues at coordinate 14,149,944 of NC_135271.1, read as the reverse complement.
CTGGGCATTGCTGCTGCCGCCCTCTGGCAGCCGTGCCCTTGGGCGGCAGCGTGCGGCAAGGGCCGGGCTGAGCCCTGCCGGACCAGCAGCCCGTGTGGCCACAGCGCCGGCAGCGCCGCCGGCAGGGAGCTGTGCCGCTGGCGCCCTGACAGGCTCTGTGTTCACAGGCATGGCCGGGCGGTGCCTGAGGAGGCAGCAGCAAGAGCTCCGGCACATCTGTCAGGGTGAGAGAGGGCAGCGGGCTGACAGCGGGAAGGAGCTGCAGGCCCTGCCCCGGCTTTGGAGGGCTCTGCTCCCTGTGCGGACGAGGAGCGATGTGGGCAGAGCACACAGAGATTTCAGGGACACCTGGGGGAGTCATGGCCAGTACCTCCCAGCTGATTCCAATGTCTCCTACTCCCTTCTTGGTGGGATGGTCCCTTTCCGAAGGTCTTGTAGGATTCCCGCAGACCAGGGCTGTTGCCACGGCTCTGCTCCTCTCTCTTTCAGCCCTTCAAGCCCGGAGGCAACGTGCCAGCCCATCCTGCTGTGACCTGGAAAATCAAGCCGACTTTCCCCCAAGAGCTCAAGAATTAGGGATATCTTCTGGATCCACTCAACCGGTGTCCCAAGAAGAGCACCAGGAGACACCCAAGGGGACATCGCCTCCCAGCGCTGCTGGAAGTCCTGGCACAGCTGCTGCTGGGCACAGTTCTCGTGGCTTCAGCCCTCTCCCTGCCTGTTGATAGCTCTGCCCCACCAGCCCTCAGACACTGTCCATCCCCATTTTTTCCCTCCACTCTCCCTCCCTGTAGGTAGCTCCCTCCCTCCAGCCCTCAGACGCTGCCCGTCCCCTTTTTTCCCTCCCAGCTCATCCCTTTGCTTCGCCTTATATTAATAAAAGTTTGGGATCTTCACTTTGCCTGCATCCCTGTGGAGCTGAAGCAAATCCGGGGCCCTGGGACACACAGGCCCCTGCTGCCGTTCTCTGCCACGCCGTGTTTTGTGCACAGACCCAGAGGAACGGGGGCAGGTCAGGCTGGAAAGGTCCCTGTGCTGAAGGTGCAGCTCCACAGCACTGTGCAGTTCCACATCTTGCTGAGCACCCTGGAGCCCCTGAATTTTGGAAGAGCCAACCGGAGTATGCTCTGAAGCCAGCTGAGAGGGATTCCATGGCAAGCATCCACGGAGGGCAAAGGAGCTTGGAATGCTGGAAGCTTTCAAGAATAGCTTCCTGAAAGCACAGCAGCGCTCCATCCCTGCACAGGATGAGGAAGAGGGCAGCAGCAGAGAGCATCCGGGCTTAGCAGGGAGCTCTGGCTGTGCCTGAGGGCAAATGAAGCAGCAGCACGGTGCCCGAGACTCGGACACACGGCCGTGCCGGTGCCCGCAGCGCTGCCAGGCAGTGCCGGGATGCCGGCTGTGCTTCTGCTCCCCACAAGTGAGGAACGGCAGCCCCAGGCTCAGAGCCAGCCAGAAAGCCAACCAAGGGACAGCAGAGGGAGGGCATCCTTCCAGTCTCGCTCGGGCATGGCCAGAAAACAGCCCCCGCTGCTTCTTCCTCCGCCTGTGTTTGGGCTGTGCTGGTGGCAGAGCCAGCCAGGTTGGGCTCTGCGTTCCAAAGCCTGTTGGGAGCGGGCATGAAAAGTGGTGTGTGCACAGCAGAGAGTCCTGGAAGGTGCTGGCAAGAGCATCCTGCAGGAACAGGGCTCTGCTCCCTGGCCAGGAACAGCCTGGTTTTGGTGCCGTGAGCGCAGGCAGGAGTTGAGGCAGGTGAAGAGGCAGCGGGCAGCTTGTGTTTGTGGAGGGCCTGGGGCTGCACCTCTGACCCTGCACCTGGAAACTCACTTGGGGCAATAGGAGCTAGAGCTGGAGTGCCTGTCCTGAAAGGACCTGAAGTCATTCAGCCTTGCCAGCGTTTCTTAAGGGTGTGTTGGTGCTCTCCAGGAAAGTCACACATTTGGGGAAACACCTTTGGAGGAAAGGGGCTTGCTTCTCAAGGGAAGTGCTGCCCAGGGAGCTCCCAGTGAGGCAGGTGTGAGTGTCCCCCTTTGGCTCTCTGTGCTCCTTTCAGTCCTTGAGGCCTGTTGCACTTGGCAGAGGGGCAGGGAGAAGGCAGTGAAGAGCAGGTTTGGCATCTGCCTGGACCTCTGGAAACCAACCCAAGCACCTGCAGCAGGATGTGTTACCCCCGTTGGACAGAGGGGGAGCAGGAGCATCTGTGTCCAGCCATGAGCCCCAAAGCTCTCTGTGAGAGCTGTGAATTAAAAGGCCTTTACACCCACACTTTTCACAGCTTTCCTGTCTGCTGTGTTTCAACTCCTGGCAATATGCATTTGCCTGCTGCTTGGTGGCAGCTGCTGTGTCCCAGGGCCAGCACAGAGCTGGGCTGTGTGGGCCAGGCAGCGTGGAGAGCCTTGGCAGATCTTGGTGTGTCCCTGGCCTCAGCAAAGGCCTCCCAAGGTGTCCTGCTCATTGGCTCTCCCTGTGCATCTTGGAGAGAACAAGGCGGGCATTTCTGGCAGCTGGGCATCAGCCAGCCTTAAAATGGGGGCGTGTGGTGGAGTGAGCCCAGCTGAGATACGCTGAGCGCAGCCCAGTGCTCCTTGCTCCTCTCTGCTGAGCCGGGAGCGTTTGTCTGCTTTCGGGATGGCCCTGGCTGTGTCAGGGCTGCTCCGTGGACACGAGACAGCCGGTCCTGTCCCGCTGGGTCCCAGCAGTGCCTGGCAGCAGCCCTGCACCCACGTCAGGATGCTGGCCAAGAGAGGCCCTGGAAGCTGAGGCAGCTGATTTGAAGCTTTTGCAGATACACACAGGGGATGGCCAGCACTGTTCCCTCAGGATACAGCAGTGCTGAGGGGTCTCCCTAATTGAAAGAAATCCTCAGCCAAATGCATTGTCCGCCAAAAGCCCTTTTACTGAGCTGGCAGGAGGGCAGGGGTCTGCACCCCACTAAAATGCTTCTCGGCCACGTGTGAATTTCAGTGGTTTGATGTAGGAATGATATCAAAAATACCATCCATCTTGACTCTGCTGAGGTGATTTGATAGGCAGGGGGTTAGAAATACATTCTGTCAGATTCCTGCACTTGAAGCTAATGTCCAGGCGCTGGCCAGGAGCGGCCTCCATGCCCTAAAGCAGCACTTCTTCCTCATGGCTTCCCTGTACAGGGCTCATTTTATACTTGCCCTTGGTTCTTCTGGTAGAATGTGTCTAAAGCTTTTTGTCAAGTCCCTCTCCTGTCAAGTTAGGCCCGCCAGGTTTTTCTTATGCTAACTGGTGCTAAGTGCTTATGTAGGTCTTTGCTAAGTACTTGTTACTAATGTGAATTGCTTGTGCTTATGTCAAACAAAGGCCTTGTTTCATTCTCCCCTTCTCTTTATCCTGATGCAAATTCTTTTGCAAGATCCTCTGGACAGTCTACAGTACATATGTACTGTTACGCTGCTGTTTTAATTTTCTACCACATCCATAGGTTTATGACGGTGAAGAGGAGGGTTAATTTAGAATCCTTGTGGTCCTACAGTCTGTAGCAGGCCATGGGCTTGCTGGGCCCCCGTGGAGAGCAGAGGCCTAAAGATAGGAAATGCCAAGTCACGGCAAGCCCCTGTCTTCCGCCTTTCGGACCCCAGCTTATGTCTCTGTAACCCCATAGGTCACTTCTCCTTAACCCCTGCTTTTGGACAATTTCTGATCCCCCCTTACCCTATATAATGGGCTGTTTTAGCCCATTCTGGTTAGAAGAGCCGTCGCTGGAACCCTTCACAGACCCCCAATAAAGACATTGCCGTGGAACTCCAGAGCAGCCTCCTCGTCTTTCACCCAGCGTCTGCCGGCCGGCCTGCGGCACCTTAGCAAGCAAAAAAGCTGAACTCAAAAGAGCTGATAATCACTAAAGAGCTGATATCCCTTATGCTTGCTAAAGGTAGCCAGCGGCTGAGAGCTGCTTGGGTTTCGGGCAGTCTGTCCCGTCCCGTAAGAGGACTGAGCTATCCGGCCCGTGCAGCCTGCCTGGGGGCAAACCTGCTCCCAGCAGGAGGCCTTGACAACAGTCCAGGTAAATTGCCTTCTCCTTCCAGTCTCTGGGTTTCCCCATTCAAAGGCAAACCGGTTTTGGCTGCCAGGGTCCAAGGGTATACAGAAGAAAGTATCCTTGAGATCTGAAATGGTAAACCATCCATATTCATCTTTTAGTTTGCTTAGCAAAGCATATGGATTTGCAACCACTGGGTGGAGATCTCCAGCTATTTTGCTAATATAGCCTGTAGGTATTGAACCAGACTTTAGTTCAAGCCATCAGGCTTCTGTATGGGTAAAATGGGTGTCTTCTCTTCAGATTCACATTCCAGTAACAACCCAAATTTTAGAAAATTGTCTATGATAGACTTAATACTTTTTATGTTTTCCACTTTAAGTTGATTTTGTTTAATTCTTATTGGTCGTGTTCCAGGTGTAAGTTTAATGATTACAGGTTGTGCTGCTTTGGCCTTACCAGGGATCCCATCCAGCCAGACTTTAAGAGAAACCTGACTGAGAACTTCTTCTGTGTCTCTTCTGTTTTGGACAAATCTGTAATGAGAGCTAGACTTAGAACACGATTATTTGTTCGTCATTCACTTTGATCTGAACTCCTCCAGGGCTAAACTACATTTCAGCCTGTTGGAACCTGTTACAACATTCTCATTGCTCCAACAGATCCTTCCGATTTTGGGGGGCGTAGGCATATATAGGAACTGATGTATTCCTACTGTTTTTCCCGGTTCATAAGGTTGTAGTTTTAAAAAGGATACCTTCTGCTGTTGACTTGTGGCTCCAATAACATTCACAACTTTACCAGGATCAATCTCTTCCAACTTTATATCTAATACAGAATGTGTTGCAGCCGCATTCCCCAGGCATTTCATTTTCCTCATCTTTTCCCCCAGTTCTCTTTTGACCAGAGGGTTTTCTTGGGGGTTGCCCTCTAGCCAGCCCTTGCATTGATTCAGTTCTGCAACCACCTTGGGTTTGAGTTGCAGGCAGTCTCTCTTCCAATGTCTGTCTTTCTTACAATAGGCACATTGAGTGGTCCAGAGGTTAGGGATAGGTCTCTGCCCACCCCAGCCATTTCTTTGTCCTGAGGAGGGGCCTTTGGGTGGCTCCTCTCCAAGGGCTGCAATAATAGTGTTAGTCATTTCTTTCTCCAGTTGCTTATGCTCTACCCGACTATGGTTTATATGAACTCACCATGCTTCTTCTTGCAGTTTTTCTATAGCTGGTCTTCTGTTTTTAATTTTTACTTTCTGCCTAATATCATTAGAGGATTGGCCCAGGAAAAGGGAAATGAGTTGGTTTTTGCCATAATCATCTGATGGGTCTGGAGCAGTGTATTTAAGCATGGCTTCCTGAAATGGTTCAAAAATTCAGTCAGGGCTTCAAGAGGCCCTTGTTTCACTTGCTATAGTGCACTCCAAAGTACAGCCTTAGGGATACCATCTTCCAAAAGAAACCCATTCCCAATACCTCAGCAGGAGTTGATAGTGACCAGAATTATTACAGTCCCAGGGAGGTTTTGTGAGAGGGCATGTTTCTTCTGTATTTTCTCCTGCCCATAGCCTGGCTCTTCCATCATTCCATGCAGTTTTTAATACCAGCTCCTTCCTTGTGTCTGTTAAAGCATCTAGCACAGCATCTATATGCTCCCTATCTGGGTCCAGGGCTTTAACAAATGCTCTGGATCTTTTGGCTATTCCTGATGGAGCACCCCAGTATTGTCTAGCCAGAAATTTCCAGGTTTCTAAATCAGCTCATGAGAGGCATACCTTGGTTTTCATAAGACCCCAAGGTTCCGTTGCCTCCCATAACAGTGACTGAATGACCATCCCTTGAAAAGATGGGGATCTTCCTCCCAGCCCCTGCAAATGAGTCCAAGGGGGGCTGTTGTGGTGAGTTTTCTCTTTAATGCTTTGTTCTGTTATCCCCTATGTAATGGTTCAGTCTAAGTTGTACCCTCCTATCTTAGCTGTCTGTCTTGTCTTAAGCCTGTTCTTTGATCTGGGATGTTCCCTGATCCTCCTCCCATTCAGCTGTCAATCCCACTTTGTACCAACCCTTTAGTCTAGAAACTTCCCTGTCAATCCCCTGTTCCTCAAAGCTCTATTGGTCTATGCAAACCCTC
>NC_135271.1:14093782-14143795 GCF_051311805.1 Agelaius phoeniceus | reverse complement strand
CCTGAGCCAAAGCACTGGGGCAGGTGAGGCAGGAGAGCTGGGAGCAGCTGCCTCAGCTCCTGAAGCCCTGCCAGCCCAAGGGGCTGCTTTCCACAGCACAGCTTCAGCCACGGCCCCCTTCTCACCATCAAGAGATCCTTGCTGACCATCACGAGGCCTCTGAGTGCCAGGCAACGCTGCTCACTGCACTTGCTGTGCAGGCAACTTGACAGGACCTTCAGGATGCTGTCACCAAATTCGTGAAGTCCAAGAACTTGAGAATTAATGGATGCAGCCATCAGCCCTGTGGCCCTCCTCTGCCACTCCCCATCCTGCAGTGGCTGGAACTGTTCCGATTCTTCAGGCTGTTATGCTGGGGCAGCTCCAGGGCCTTTCTTATTTTTCCTCCTGAACACTTTGAACAAGCCGGGGAATCTGCCTGCCATGCCATGGAGCCACACCCCCAATCTCGGGTGGAGGGGTGGTGCTGGTGATGCTGGCCAGCCCTGACCCCTCACCTCGGTGAGTGGCTGCCCCCTGTCTCCAGCCCTTGGCTTGGCTGAGGGTAGCGGATCAGCCACTGGCAGGAACCTCTCCTTCCACTAGGCCTAGCTGAGCAGGCACCCAGAGAGGCCCTCATTGAGTTAGACGGGTAAATAAAAAGAGAGGGGCTTTATGTCTGTAATTTTCAAGCTGCTGATTATTCCTTCCCCGAAGAGAGTGAACAGGTGATACAAACTGTAGCAAGCTGGGAGGGAGCAGAAGCAGAAGAGCACAGAGTAAAGGGATACACAAAATTATAAAGGGAGGCTGACTCTGGGGAGGAGTCACCCTAACAAGGCTAGCAACTGAGGAGGAGCATGAGGAGGGACTAAATTATCATACAACCAATGGAATAGTATAGTGGAGGAGAGCACACAAAATCTGCCAATGGGATTAGTAGATTAACATAATTGACATCGAAGCTTCTAGATGAAGGGGCTTGTCAAACAATGATAGACAAGCTGCAGGGGCAGGGTTTGGAGGAGTGACAGAGAAGGGTCTGGAAATTGGGGTAGGCACAAGGGTGATTGATAGGGAAAGGGGGAGTATACAACTTAGGGTGAAACCATTTGGGAAGTAATATGGGGGCACATAGAATGAACCATTTCAAACACAGAAAATCCAGTACAGTAACAAACTCAACAAGTAAAGACACAAACCACACCACAACAATGCCAGAGTCTGGCCTCGAGTGCACCTTAAAGAGAGGTGCCTCAGGAAAGCTCCAAGTCAACAAGTCGTGCAGTTGTTCCTTGAAGGCACCTGTGACGCAGAAGCCTCAGGAAGGCTGCAGGACTGCAAGGACTCTCATCCCTTGTTTCTTGTGTAGGGGGTGTAATCCTTTTGTTTATATACATTGCCATGGTTACAGGAGAGAATATTGGTGCAGGGCAGCCCAAAGATGCCGTGTGTGTACCAATTGTGGTGTAAAAATAGTAAGAGCAAGGAGAGGAGAGAAAAAAAATAACATTTCCGTTTGGGAATTCAAATATCATTAAAAATCAACTGAGTGTAAGAGGAGATAAAGAGAGGAAGAGGGTGTCAGCCAGCAAGCAAATAAATCCAAACCCCCTGGGATGCCTATTGAAACAATGGAAGAAGATAAGAGAGGCCCTGGGGGCACGGGGACTAAGAAAACCCTCAATAAATACTATGATCAATAGTGGCCCCTTTATATCTTTGAAGACAGGGAGAAGAAGCCAATGAACGAAACCCTGAGTTATTATACCGTGTTGTGGTTACTATTATTTTTGTGGAAAGAATGAAAATAAGATGAGGCTATGTACCCAAATATGTTTTGTTTATCTGACGGATCACCCTGAATTGCAGCAGGAATGTGGCTTTAATTTGGCCCCAAGGGATCCTTCTGTGTTGGCTTTGGAAAAAGATTGCAAAACAAAAGGAAAGGGAGGACTAAGAAGGTGTTGTTCTTCATGTTCCATATGACCAAGGTGTTTAAAATACAAAGAGAATGAGGAAAGGATGGAGGGTTTGGTTGCTCCTTTTGAGTCATGGGAAGAGGGAGGACAGAGAATGCAGTCAAAATCCCTGGTAAATACTGCTGAGAAAACTGTGCCTTTGAGCCCCCTTCCTCTCTAGAACTTGAAGGAGGAAGAACTCCCAGTACAGAAGCAAAGGCAGAAAGGAAGTCGTGGTATTGTCACCATTCAGCATTCCCCCGAACACGGTGCCGGAATTCTGCCAGCTCCCCACAGCACCACGCCGGGTGCGGGACACACCCCAGGAGCAGGATGATCCGAGGCGCGGCTCAGAGCGAGAGCTCTACGGCACCAGCCGGTGGTCACGCACACGGTGCAGATAAGGACAAGGAGGAGCGCTTCTGGATGGGTTCCAAGGAAAGCCTTATTCCACAGAGAGCGCAGGGACAAAAGACACAGAAAACAGGACAGCAGGCACTTTTATATGGGGAGGGCTCAGGGGAGGGTACAAATTTTCAACCAATCGGGGAAGGACTGGGGAAGAACACAAGGCAGGTCTTACAATGTTTAAACCAATGAGGAGGAACAGGGGGAGGGTTTGCATAGACCAATAGAGCTTTGAGGAACAGGGGATTGACAGGGAAGTTTCTAGACTAAAGGGTTGGTACAAAGTGGGATTGACAGCTGAATGGGAGGAGGATCAGGGAACATCCCAGATCAAAGAACAGGCTTAAGACAAGACAGACAGCTAAGATAGGAGGGTACAACTTAGACTGAACCATTACATAGGGGATAACAGAACAAAGCATTAAAGAGAAAACTCACCACAACAGCCCCCCTTGGACTCATTTGCAGGGGCTGGGAGGAAGATCCCCATCTTTTCAAGGGATGGTCATTCAGTCACTGTTATGGGAGGCAACGGAACCTTGGGGTCTTATGAAAACCAAGGTATGCCTCTCATGAGCTGATTTAGAAACCTGGAAATTTCTGGCTAGACAATACTGGGGTGCTCCATCAGGAATAGCCAAAAGATCCAGAGCATTTGTTAAAGCCCTGGACCCAGATAGGGAGCATATAGATGCTGTGCTAGATGCTTTAACAGACACAAGGAAGGAGCTGGTATTAAAAACTGCATGGAATGATGGAAGAGCCAGGCTATGGGCAGGAGAAAATACAGAAGAAACATGCCCTCTCACAAAACCTCCCTGGGACTGTAATAATTCTGGTCACTATCAACTCCTGCTGAGGTATTGGGAATGGGTTTCTTTTGGAAGATGGTATCCCTAAGGCTGTACTTTGGAGTGCACTATAGCAAGTGAAACAAGGGCCTCTTGAAGCCCTGACTGAATTTTTGAACCATTTCAGGAAGCCATGCTTAAATACACTGCTCCAGACCCATCAGATGATTATGGCAAAAACCAACTCATTTCCCTTTTCCTGGGCCAATCCTCTAATGATATTAGGCAGAAAGTAAAAATTAAAAACAGAAGACCAGCTATAGAAAAACTGCAAGAAGAAGCATGGTGAGTTCATATAAACCATAGTCGGGTAGAGCATAAGCAACTGGAGAAAGAAATGACTAACACTATTATTGCAGCCCTTGGAGAGGAGCCACCCAAAGGCCCCTCCTCAGGACAAAGAAATGGCTGGGGTGGGCAGAGACCTATCCCTAACCTCTGGACCACTCAATGTGCCTATTGTAAGAAAGACAGACATTGGAAGAGAGACTGCCTGCAACTCAAACCCAAGGTGGTTGCAGAACTGAATCAATGCAAGGGCTGGCTAGAGGGCAACCCCCAAGAAAACCCTCTGGTCAAAAGAGAACTGGGGGAAAAGATGAGGAAAATGAAATGCCTGGGGAATGCGGCTGCAACACATTCTGTATTAGATATAAAGTTGGAAGAGATTGATCCTGGTAAAGTTGTGAATGTTATTGGAGCCACAAGTCAACAGCAGAAGGTATCCTTTTTAAAACTACAACCTTATGAACCGGGAAAAACAGTAGGAATACATCAGTTCCTATATATGCCTACGCCCCCCAAAATCGGAAGGATCTGTTGGAGCAATGAGAATGTTGTAACAGGTTCCAACAGGCTGAAATGTAGTTTAGCCCTGGAGGAGTTCAGATCAAAGTGAATGACGAACAAATAATCGTGTTCTAAGTCTAGCTCTCATTACAGATTTGTCCAAAACAGAAGAGACACAGAAGAAGTTCTCAGTCAGGTTTCTCTTAAAGTCTGGCTGGATGGGATCCCTGGTAAGGCCAAAGCAGCACAACCTGTAATCATTAAACTTACACCTGGAACACGACCAATAAGAATTAAACAAAATCAACTTAAAGTGGAAAACATAAAAAGTATTAAGTCTATCATAGACAATTTTCTAAAATTTGGGTTGTTACTGGAATGTGAATCTGAAGAGAAGACACCCATTTTACCCATACAGAAGCCTGATGGCTTGAACTAAAGTCTGGTTCAATACCTACAGGCTATATTAGCAAAATAGCTGGAGATCTCCACCCAGTGGTTGCAAATCCATATGCTTTGCTAAGCAAACTAAAAGATGAATATGGATGGTTTACCATTTCAGATCTCAAGGATACTTTCTTCTGTATACCCTTGGACCCTGGCAGCCAAAACCGGTTTGCCTTTGAATGGGGAAACCCAGAGACTGGAAGGAGAAGGCAATTTACCTGGACTGTTGTCAAGGCCTCCTGCTGGGAGCAGGTTTGCCCCCAGGCAGGCTGCACGGGCCGGATAGCTCAGTCCTCTTACGGGACGGGACAGACTGCCCGAAACCCAAGCAGCTCTCAGCCGCTGGCTACCTTTAGCAAGCATAAGGGATATCAGCTCTTTAGTGATTATCAGCTCTTTTGAGTTCAGCTTTTTTGCTTGCTAAGGTGCCGCAGGCCGGCCGGCAGACGCTGGGTGAAAGACGAGGAGGCTGCTCTGGAGTTCCACGGCAATGTCTTTATTGGGGGTCTGTGAAGGGTTCCAGCGACGGCTCTTCTAACCAGAATGGGCTAAAACAGCCCATTATATAGGGTAAGGGGGGATCAGAAATTGTCCAAAAGCAGGGGTTAAGGAGAAGTGACCTATGGGGTTACAGAGACATAAGCTGGGGTCCGAAAGGCGGAAGACAGGGGCTTGCCGTGACTTGGCATTTCCTATCTTTAGGCCTCTGCTCTCCACGGGGGCCCAGCAAGCCCATGGCCTGCTACAGACTGTAGGACCACAAGGATTCTAAATTAACCCTCCTCTTCACCGTCATAAACCTATGGATGTGGTAGAAAATTAAAACAGCAGCGTAACAGTACATATGTACTGTAGACTGTCCAGAGGATCTTGCAAAAGAATTTGCATCAGGATAAAGAGAAGGGGAGAATGAAACAAGGCCTTTGTTTGACATAAGCACAAGCAATTCACATTAGTAACAAGTACTTAGCAAAGACCTACATAAGCACTTAGCACCAGTTAGCATAAGAAAAACCTGGCGGGCCTAACTTGACAGGAGAGGGACTTGACAAAAAGCTTTAGACACATTCTACCAGAAGAACCAAGGGCAAGTATAAAATGAGCCCTGTACAGGGAAGCCATGAGGAAGAAGTGCTGCTTTAGGGCATGGAGGCCGCTCCTGGCCAGCGCCTGGACATTAGCTTCAAGTGCAGGAATCTGACAGAATGTATTTCTAACCCCCTGCCTATCAAATCACCTCAGCAGAGTCAAGATGGATGGTATTTTTGATATCATTCCTACATCAAACCACTGAAATTCACACGTGGCCGAGAAGCATTTTAGTGGGGTGCAGACCCCTGCCCTCCTGCCAGCTCAGTAAAAGGGCTTTTGGCGGACAATGCATTTGGCTGAGGATTTCTTTCAATTAGGGAGACCCCTCAGCACTGCTGTATCCTGAGGGAACAGTGCTGGCCATCCCCTGTGTGTATCTGCAAAAGCTTCAAATCAGCTGCCTCAGCTTCCAGGGCCTCTCTTGGCCAGCATCCTGACGTGGGTGCAGGGCTGCTGCCAGGCACTGCTGGGACCCAGCGGGACAGGACCGGCTGTCTCGTGTCCACGGAGCAGCCCTGACACAGCCAGGGCCATCCCGAAAGCAGACAAACGCTCCCGGCTCAGCAGAGAGGAGCAAGGAGCACTGGGCTGCGCTCAGCGTATCTCAGCTGGGCTCACTCCACCACACGCCCCCATTTTAAGGCTGGCTGATGCCCAGCTGCCAGAAATGCCCGCCTTGTTCTCTCCAAGATGCACAGGGAGAGCCAATGAGCAGGACACCTTGGGAGGCCTTTGCTGAGGCCAGGGACACACCAAGATCTGCCAAGGCTCTCCACGCTGCCTGGCCCACACAGCCCAGCTCTGTGCTGGCCCTGGGACACAGCAGCTGCCACCAAGCAGCAGGCAAATGCATATTGCCAGGAGTTGAAACACAGCAGACAGGAAAGCTGTGAAAAGTGTGGGTGTAAAGGCCTTTTAATTCACAGCTCTCACAGAGAGCTTTGGGGCTCATGGCTGGACACAGATGCTCCTGCTCCCCCTCTGTCCAACGGGGGTAACACATCCTGCTGCAGGTGCTTGGGTTGGTTTCCAGAGGTCCAGGCAGATGCCAAACCTGCTCTTCACTGCCTTCTCCCTGCCCCTCTGCCAAGTGCAACAGGCCTCAAGGACTGAAAGGAGCACAGAGAGCCAAAGGGGGACACTCACACCTGCCTCACTGGGAGCTCCCTGGGCAGCACTTCCCTTGAGAAGCAAGCCCCTTTCCTCCAAAGGTGTTTCCCCAAATGTGTGACTTTCCTGGAGAGCACCAACACACCCTTAAGAAACGCTGGCAAGGCTGAATGACTTCAGGTCCTTTCAGGACAGGCACTCCAGCTCTAGCTCCTATTGCCCCAAGTGAGTTTCCAGGTGCAGGGTCAGAGGTGCAGCCCCAGGCCCTCCACAAACACAAGCTGCCCGCTGCCTCTTCACCTGCCTCAACTCCTGCCTGAGCTCACGGCACCAAAACCAGGCTGTTCCTGGCCAGGGAGCAGAGCCCTGTTCCTGCAGGATGCTCTTGCCAGCACCTTCCAGGACTCTCTGCTGTGCACACACCACTTTTCATGCCCGCTCCCAACAGGCTTTGGAACGCAGAGCCCAACCTGGCTGGCTCTGCCACCAGCACAGCCCAAACACAGGCGGAGGAAGAAGCAGCGGGGGCTGTTTTCTGGCCATGCCCGAGCGAGACTGGAAGGATGCCCTCCCTCTGCTGTCCCTTGGTTGGCTTTCTGGCTGGCTCTGAGCCTGGGGCTGCCGTTCCTCACTTGTGGGGAGCAGAAGCACAGCCGGCATCCCGGCACTGCCTGGCAGCGCTGCGGGCACCGGCACGGCCGTGTGTCCGAGTCTCGGGCACCGTGCTGCTGCTTCATTTGCCCTCAGGCACAGCCAGAGCTCCCTGCTAAGCCCGGATGCTCTCTGCTGCTGCCCTCTTCCTCATCCTGTGCAGGGATGGAGCGCTGCTGTGCTTTCAGGAAGCTATTCTTGAAAGCTTCCAGCATTCCAAGCTCCTTTGCCCTCCGTGGATGCTTGCCATGGAATCCCTCTCAGCTGGCTTCAGAGCATACTCCGGTTGGCTCTTCCAAAATTCAGGGGCTCCAGGGTGCTCAGCAAGATGTGGAACTGCACAGTGCTGTGGAGCTGCACCTTCAGCACAGGGACATTTCCAGCCTGACCTGCCCCCGTTCCTCTGGGTCTGTGCACAAAACACGGCGTGGCAGAGAACGGCAGCAGGGGCCTGTGTGTCCCAGGGCCCCGGATTTGCTTCAGCTCCACAGGGATGCAGGCAAAGTGAAGATCCCAAACTTTTATTAATATAAGGCGAAGCAAAGGGATGAGCTGGGAGGGAAAAAAGGGGACGGGCAGCGTCTGAGGGCTGGAGGGAGGGAGCTACCTACAGGGAGGGAGAGTGGAGGGAAAAAATGGGGATGGACAGTGTCTGAGGGCTGGTGGGGCAGAGCTATCAACAGGCAGGGAGAGGGCTGAAGCCACGAGAACTGTGCCCAGCAGCAGCTGTGCCAGGACTTCCAGCAGCGCTGGGAGGCGATGTCCCCTTGGGTGTCTCCTGGTGCTCTTCTTGGGACACCGGTTGAGTGGATCCAGAAGATATCCCTAATTCTTGAGCTCTTGGGGGAAAGTCGGCTTGATTTTCCAGGTCACAGCAGGATGGGCTGGCACGTTGCCTCCGGGCTTGAAGGGCTGAAAGAGAGAGGAGCAGAGCCGTGGCAACAGCCCTGGTCTGCGGGAATCCTACAAGACCTTCGGAAAGGGACCATCCCACCAAGAAGGGAGTAGGAGACATTGGAATCAGCTGGGAGGTACTGGCCATGACTCCCCCAGGTGTCCCTGAAATCTCTGTGTGCTCTGCCCACATCGCTCCTCGTCCGCACAGGGAGCAGAGCCCTCCAAAGCCGGGGCAGGGCCTGCAGCTCCTTCCCGCTGTCAGCCCGCTGCCCTCTCTCACCCTGACAGATGTGCCGGAGCTCTTGCTGCTGCCTCCTCAGGCACCGCCCGGCCATGCCTGTGAACACAGAGCCTGTCAGGGCGCCAGCGGCACAGCTCCCTGCCGGCGGCGCTGCCGGCGCTGTGGCCACACGGGCTGCTGGTCCGGCAGGGCTCAGCCCGGCCCTTGCCGCACGCTGCCGCCCAAGGGCACGGCTGCCAGAGGGCGGCAGCAGCAATGCCCAGCCCGGGCGGGGCTCCACGGCGCCGGGCCCGGCCGGCGCTGCCGGGGCAGCAGGCGGGGCTGGGGCCGAGCTGCGGCGGGCCGGGCCGGGGAGGGAGCCCGGGCTCGTGGCTCACCCATGATCCTGACGGCCGCCTCTCGCAGGGGCTCCTGTGGGCTCCGCAGGTAGCGCAGGGCCCGGCGCAGGTGCTCGGCCGCTCTGCTCCTGTCCTCTGCCAGCTGCAGAGAGCGGCAGGAGGGAAGGGTTGGCGCGGGCTCAGCCCCTGGGCCGGGCGCTGCCTGCACTCAGCCCCGGCCTCCCCTGGCCGCACAGGCCGGAGGCGCGGCCAGCAGCCGCTGGCCAAGGGCTCCCGAGGGCAGGGGGCAGAGGGCCGGCTGCTGCCCGGGGAGCCGCGGTGCCGCCCCGCAGCCCCGCCGGGCCGGGGCTCCATGGGCACCCGGCTGCGGCCCACGGGAGTCTGGAGCAGAGCCCGCGCGGCCTCTGGCTGCAGCAGCGGGCAGGGGCACAGCTGCCAGCCCCGCACACTGAGCATCGCCCTCAGGGGCCTTCTCTGGGCTGAGCCTGGGGCTTCCAGGCCCTCCTTACCAGGCAGTTGGCAAACTTCAACATCTTCTCCCTCTCAAGTAGTTGCTTGAGCTTCCTCCTCTTCAGGAACTCTACCACACAAAGCAGCAGTTCGCGAGAGGCCTGGAGAGGAGCACAGCTGTGGAGCTGCTACCGCAGCCCAAGAAAAGGACTTGCATCCCTGTGCCAAGGCCAGGAGCAGAAGGCTGCAGCCTGGGAGAAGCCAACCAGGAGACATCCGAGACCCCTTTCCAGGTATGCACCGGCATAACTCAAAACCTCACCTTTGCCACGCGCTTGTTCTCATCATGGCAATGAAAGAAGAGCAGCAGCAGGCTCTGGCAGCAGGCTCTGGCTCACAATCTTCTTCAGAGTTTTTCTTCTTTTGTTCACTACCAAGTCCATCACCTTGAAGAAGAGATTTAGGGAGAGCAGCTGCATATGAGTGTCGTCCTGGAAAAAAGGAAAATACCTCAGCACCAACTTCTCCAAGCCCATCTGGACAAAGGCCTGAAAATCCACAAAATTTCTGGGCAGCAACCAGTGCCCATGGCAGGGGACACGAGAGCCTTACACAGTCAAAGAGCGGTAGGAGTGCCTCAGCCAGCTTCGGGGCAGTGGTGCTGGATATAAGGATGTGTTCATTCTCAAGTATATTTGTGAGCACAGAGAGAGTCATGCTGACAACATATTCTTCTGCATCACCCAAGAGCTCCACAAGGTTTTTAGACAGACTGCACATTCTTCTGGCCTGTGTGGAACACAAGGCAGTGCTGGGAAGCCATGGACGGCTACACTGCCACCACCGCCCTGGCACTGCAAGGCCACCCTGCTGCTGCAGGGCCCACAGGCCAAAGGCCTGAGCCAAAGCACTGGGGCAGGTGAGGCAGGAGAGCTGGGAGCAGCTGCCTCAGCTCCTGAAGCCCTGCCAGCCCAAGGGGCTGCTTTCCACAGCACAGCTTCAGCCACGGCCCCCTTCTCACCATCAAGAGATCCTTGCTGACCATCACGAGGCCTCTGAGTGCCAGGCAACGCTGCTCACTGCACTTGCTGTGCAGGCAACTTGACAGGACCTTCAGGATGCTGTCACCAAATTCGTGAAGTCCAAGAACTTGAGAATTAATGGATGCAGCCATCAGCCCTGTGGCCCTCCTCTGCCACTCCCCATCCTGCAGTGGCTGGAACTGTTCCGATTCTTCAGGCTGTTATGCTGGGGCAGCTCCAGGGCCTTTCTTATTTTTCCTCCTGAACACTTTGAACAAGCCGGGGAATCTGCCTGCCATGCCATGGAGCCACACCCCCAATCTCGGGTGGAGGGGTGGTGCTGGTGATGCTGGCCAGCCCTGACCCCTCACCTCGGTGAGTGGCTGCCCCCTGTCTCCAGCCCTTGGCTTGGCTGAGGGTAGCGGATCAGCCACTGGCAGGAACCTCTCCTTCCACTAGGCCTAGCTGAGCAGGCACCCAGAGAGGCCCTCATTGAGTTAGACGGGTAAATAAAAAGAGAGGGGCTTTATGTCTGTAATTTTCAAGCTGCTGATTATTCCTTCCCCGAAGAGAGTGAACAGGTGATACAAACTGTAGCAAGCTGGGAGGGAGCAGAAGCAGAAGAGCACAGAGTAAAGGGATACACAAAATTATAAAGGGAGGCTGACTCTGGGGAGGAGTCACCCTAACAAGGCTAGCAACTGAGGAGGAGCATGAGGAGGGACTAAATTATCATACAACCAATGGAATAGTATAGTGGAGGAGAGCACACAAAATCTGCCAATGGGATTAGTAGATTAACATAATTGACATCGAAGCTTCTAGATGAAGGGGCTTGTCAAACAATGATAGACAAGCTGCAGGGGCAGGGTTTGGAGGAGTGACAGAGAAGGGTCTGGAAATTGGGGTAGGCACAAGGGTGATTGATAGGGAAAGGGGGAGTATACAACTTAGGGTGAAACCATTTGGGAAGTAATATGGGGGCACATAGAATGAACCATTTCAAACACAGAAAATCCAGTACAGTAACAAACTCAACAAGTAAAGACACAAACCACACCACAACAATGCCAGAGTCTGGCCTCGAGTGCACCTTAAAGAGAGGTGCCTCAGGAAAGCTCCAAGTCAACAAGTCGTGCAGTTGTTCCTTGAAGGCACCTGTGACGCAGAAGCCTCAGGAAGGCTGCAGGACTGCAAGGACTCTCATCCCTTGTTTCTTGTGTAGGGGGTGTAATCCTTTTGTTTATATACATTGCCATGGTTACAGGAGAGAATATTGGTGCAGGGCAGCCCAAAGATGCCGTGTGTGTACCAATTGTGGTGTAAAAATAGTAAGAGCAAGGAGAGGAGAGAAAAAAAATAACATTTCCGTTTGGGAATTCAAATATCATTAAAAATCAACTGAGTGTAAGAGGAGATAAAGAGAGGAAGAGGGTGTCAGCCAGCAAGCAAATAAATCCAAACCCCCTGGGATGCCTATTGAAACAATGGAAGAAGATAAGAGAGGCCCTGGGGGCACGGGGACTAAGAAAACCCTCAATAAATACTATGATCAATAGTGGCCCCTTTATATCTTTGAAGACAGGGAGAAGAAGCCAATGAACGAAACCCTGAGTTATTATACCGTGTTGTGGTTACTATTATTTTTGTGGAAAGAATGAAAATAAGATGAGGCTATGTACCCAAATATGTTTTGTTTATCTGACGGATCACCCTGAATTGCAGCAGGAATGTGGCTTTAATTTGGCCCCAAGGGATCCTTCTGTGTTGGCTTTGGAAAAAGATTGCAAAACAAAAGGAAAGGGAGGACTAAGAAGGTGTTGTTCTTCATGTTCCATATGACCAAGGTGTTTAAAATACAAAGAGAATGAGGAAAGGATGGAGGGTTTGGTTGCTCCTTTTGAGTCATGGGAAGAGGGAGGACAGAGAATGCAGTCAAAATCCCTGGTAAATACTGCTGAGAAAACTGTGCCTTTGAGCCCCCTTCCTCTCTAGAACTTGAAGGAGGAAGAACTCCCAGTACAGAAGCAAAGGCAGAAAGGAAGTCGTGGTATTGTCACCATTCAGCATTCCCCCGAACACGGTGCCGGAATTCTGCCAGCTCCCCACAGCACCACGCCGGGTGCGGGACACACCCCAGGAGCAGGATGATCCGAGGCGCGGCTCAGAGCGAGAGCTCTACGGCACCAGCCGGTGGTCACGCACACGGTGCAGATAAGGACAAGGAGGAGCGCTTCTGGATGGGTTCCAAGGAAAGCCTTATTCCACAGAGAGCGCAGGGACAAAAGACACAGAAAACAGGACAGCAGGCACTTTTATATGGGGAGGGCTCAGGGGAGGGTACAAATTTTCAACCAATCGGGGAAGGACTGGGGAAGAACACAAGGCAGGTCTTACAATGTTTAAACCAATGAGGAGGAACAGGGGGAGGGTTTGCATAGACCAATAGAGCTTTGAGGAACAGGGGATTGACAGGGAAGTTTCTAGACTAAAGGGTTGGTACAAAGTGGGATTGACAGCTGAATGGGAGGAGGATCAGGGAACATCCCAGATCAAAGAACAGGCTTAAGACAAGACAGACAGCTAAGATAGGAGGGTACAACTTAGACTGAACCATTACATAGGGGATAACAGAACAAAGCATTAAAGAGAAAACTCACCACAACAGCCCCCCTTGGACTCATTTGCAGGGGCTGGGAGGAAGATCCCCATCTTTTCAAGGGATGGTCATTCAGTCACTGTTATGGGAGGCAACGGAACCTTGGGGTCTTATGAAAACCAAGGTATGCCTCTCATGAGCTGATTTAGAAACCTGGAAATTTCTGGCTAGACAATACTGGGGTGCTCCATCAGGAATAGCCAAAAGATCCAGAGCATTTGTTAAAGCCCTGGACCCAGATAGGGAGCATATAGATGCTGTGCTAGATGCTTTAACAGACACAAGGAAGGAGCTGGTATTAAAAACTGCATGGAATGATGGAAGAGCCAGGCTATGGGCAGGAGAAAATACAGAAGAAACATGCCCTCTCACAAAACCTCCCTGGGACTGTAATAATTCTGGTCACTATCAACTCCTGCTGAGGTATTGGGAATGGGTTTCTTTTGGAAGATGGTATCCCTAAGGCTGTACTTTGGAGTGCACTATAGCAAGTGAAACAAGGGCCTCTTGAAGCCCTGACTGAATTTTTGAACCATTTCAGGAAGCCATGCTTAAATACACTGCTCCAGACCCATCAGATGATTATGGCAAAAACCAACTCATTTCCCTTTTCCTGGGCCAATCCTCTAATGATATTAGGCAGAAAGTAAAAATTAAAAACAGAAGACCAGCTATAGAAAAACTGCAAGAAGAAGCATGGTGAGTTCATATAAACCATAGTCGGGTAGAGCATAAGCAACTGGAGAAAGAAATGACTAACACTATTATTGCAGCCCTTGGAGAGGAGCCACCCAAAGGCCCCTCCTCAGGACAAAGAAATGGCTGGGGTGGGCAGAGACCTATCCCTAACCTCTGGACCACTCAATGTGCCTATTGTAAGAAAGACAGACATTGGAAGAGAGACTGCCTGCAACTCAAACCCAAGGTGGTTGCAGAACTGAATCAATGCAAGGGCTGGCTAGAGGGCAACCCCCAAGAAAACCCTCTGGTCAAAAGAGAACTGGGGGAAAAGATGAGGAAAATGAAATGCCTGGGGAATGCGGCTGCAACACATTCTGTATTAGATATAAAGTTGGAAGAGATTGATCCTGGTAAAGTTGTGAATGTTATTGGAGCCACAAGTCAACAGCAGAAGGTATCCTTTTTAAAACTACAACCTTATGAACCGGGAAAAACAGTAGGAATACATCAGTTCCTATATATGCCTACGCCCCCCAAAATCGGAAGGATCTGTTGGAGCAATGAGAATGTTGTAACAGGTTCCAACAGGCTGAAATGTAGTTTAGCCCTGGAGGAGTTCAGATCAAAGTGAATGACGAACAAATAATCGTGTTCTAAGTCTAGCTCTCATTACAGATTTGTCCAAAACAGAAGAGACACAGAAGAAGTTCTCAGTCAGGTTTCTCTTAAAGTCTGGCTGGATGGGATCCCTGGTAAGGCCAAAGCAGCACAACCTGTAATCATTAAACTTACACCTGGAACACGACCAATAAGAATTAAACAAAATCAACTTAAAGTGGAAAACATAAAAAGTATTAAGTCTATCATAGACAATTTTCTAAAATTTGGGTTGTTACTGGAATGTGAATCTGAAGAGAAGACACCCATTTTACCCATACAGAAGCCTGATGGCTTGAACTAAAGTCTGGTTCAATACCTACAGGCTATATTAGCAAAATAGCTGGAGATCTCCACCCAGTGGTTGCAAATCCATATGCTTTGCTAAGCAAACTAAAAGATGAATATGGATGGTTTACCATTTCAGATCTCAAGGATACTTTCTTCTGTATACCCTTGGACCCTGGCAGCCAAAACCGGTTTGCCTTTGAATGGGGAAACCCAGAGACTGGAAGGAGAAGGCAATTTACCTGGACTGTTGTCAAGGCCTCCTGCTGGGAGCAGGTTTGCCCCCAGGCAGGCTGCACGGGCCGGATAGCTCAGTCCTCTTACGGGACGGGACAGACTGCCCGAAACCCAAGCAGCTCTCAGCCGCTGGCTACCTTTAGCAAGCATAAGGGATATCAGCTCTTTAGTGATTATCAGCTCTTTTGAGTTCAGCTTTTTTGCTTGCTAAGGTGCCGCAGGCCGGCCGGCAGACGCTGGGTGAAAGACGAGGAGGCTGCTCTGGAGTTCCACGGCAATGTCTTTATTGGGGGTCTGTGAAGGGTTCCAGCGACGGCTCTTCTAACCAGAATGGGCTAAAACAGCCCATTATATAGGGTAAGGGGGGATCAGAAATTGTCCAAAAGCAGGGGTTAAGGAGAAGTGACCTATGGGGTTACAGAGACATAAGCTGGGGTCCGAAAGGCGGAAGACAGGGGCTTGCCGTGACTTGGCATTTCCTATCTTTAGGCCTCTGCTCTCCACGGGGGCCCAGCAAGCCCATGGCCTGCTACAGACTGTAGGACCACAAGGATTCTAAATTAACCCTCCTCTTCACCGTCATAAACCTATGGATGTGGTAGAAAATTAAAACAGCAGCGTAACAGTACATATGTACTGTAGACTGTCCAGAGGATCTTGCAAAAGAATTTGCATCAGGATAAAGAGAAGGGGAGAATGAAACAAGGCCTTTGTTTGACATAAGCACAAGCAATTCACATTAGTAACAAGTACTTAGCACAGACCTACATAAGCACTTAGCACCAGTTAGCATAAGAAAAACCTGGCGGGCCTAACTTGACAGGAGAGGGACTTGACAAAAAGCTTTAGACACATTCTACCAGAAGAACCAAGGGCAAGTATAAAATGAGCCCTGTACAGGGAAGCCATGAGGAAGAAGTGCTGCTTTAGGGCATGGAGGCCGCTCCTGGCCAGCGCCTGGACATTAGCTTCAAGTGCAGGAATCTGACAGAATGTATTTCTAACCCCCTGCCTATCAAATCACCTCAGCAGAGTCAAGATGGATGGTATTTTTGATATCATTCCTACATCAAACCACTGAAATTCACACGTGGCCGAGAAGCATTTTAGTGGGGTGCAGACCCCTGCCCTCCTGCCAGCTCAGTAAAAGGGCTTTTGGCGGACAATGCATTTGGCTGAGGATTTCTTTCAATTAGGGAGACCCCTCAGCACTGCTGTATCCTGAGGGAACAGTGCTGGCCATCCCCTGTGTGTATCTGCAAAAGCTTCAAATCAGCTGCCTCAGCTTCCAGGGCCTCTCTTGGCCAGCATCCTGACGTGGGTGCAGGGCTGCTGCCAGGCACTGCTGGGACCCAGCGGGACAGGACCGGCTGTCTCGTGTCCACGGAGCAGCCCTGACACAGCCAGGGCCATCCCGAAAGCAGACAAACGCTCCCGGCTCAGCAGAGAGGAGCAAGGAGCACTGGGCTGCGCTCAGCGTATCTCAGCTGGGCTCACTCCACCACACGCCCCCATTTTAAGGCTGGCTGATGCCCAGCTGCCAGAAATGCCCGCCTTGTTCTCTCCAAGATGCACAGGGAGAGCCAATGAGCAGGACACCTTGGGAGGCCTTTGCTGAGGCCAGGGACACACCAAGATCTGCCAAGGCTCTCCACGCTGCCTGGCCCACACAGCCCAGCTCTGTGCTGGCCCTGGGACACAGCAGCTGCCACCAAGCAGCAGGCAAATGCATATTGCCAGGAGTTGAAACACAGCAGACAGGAAAGCTGTGAAAAGTGTGGGTGTAAAGGCCTTTTAATTCACAGCTCTCACAGAGAGCTTTGGGGCTCATGGCTGGACACAGATGCTCCTGCTCCCCCTCTGTCCAACGGGGGTAACACATCCTGCTGCAGGTGCTTGGGTTGGTTTCCAGAGGTCCAGGCAGATGCCAAACCTGCTCTTCACTGCCTTCTCCCTGCCCCTCTGCCAAGTGCAACAGGCCTCAAGGACTGAAAGGAGCACAGAGAGCCAAAGGGGGACACTCACACCTGCCTCACTGGGAGCTCCCTGGGCAGCACTTCCCTTGAGAAGCAAGCCCCTTTCCTCCAAAGGTGTTTCCCCAAATGTGTGACTTTCCTGGAGAGCACCAACACACCCTTAAGAAACGCTGGCAAGGCTGAATGACTTCAGGTCCTTTCAGGACAGGCACTCCAGCTCTAGCTCCTATTGCCCCAAGTGAGTTTCCAGGTGCAGGGTCAGAGGTGCAGCCCCAGGCCCTCCACAAACACAAGCTGCCCGCTGCCTCTTCACCTGCCTCAACTCCTGCCTGAGCTCACGGCACCAAAACCAGGCTGTTCCTGGCCAGGGAGCAGAGCCCTGTTCCTGCAGGATGCTCTTGCCAGCACCTTCCAGGACTCTCTGCTGTGCACACACCACTTTTCATGCCCGCTCCCAACAGGCTTTGGAACGCAGAGCCCAACCTGGCTGGCTCTGCCACCAGCACAGCCCAAACACAGGCGGAGGAAGAAGCAGCGGGGGCTGTTTTCTGGCCATGCCCGAGCGAGACTGGAAGGATGCCCTCCCTCTGCTGTCCCTTGGTTGGCTTTCTGGCTGGCTCTGAGCCTGGGGCTGCCGTTCCTCACTTGTGGGGAGCAGAAGCACAGCCGGCATCCCGGCACTGCCTGGCAGCGCTGCGGGCACCGGCACGGCCGCGTGTCCGAGTCTCGGGCACCGTGCTGCTGCTTCATTTGCCCTCAGGCACAGCCAGAGCTCCCTGCTAAGCCCGGATGCTCTCTGCTGCTGCCCTCTTCCTCATCCTGTGCAGGGATGGAGCGCTGCTGTGCTTTCAGGAAGCTATTCTTGAAAGCTTCCAGCATTCCAAGCTCCTTTGCCCTCCGTGGATGCTTGCCATGGAATCCCTCTCAGCTGGCTTCAGAGCATACTCCGGTTGGCTCTTCCAAAATTCAGGGGCTCCAGGGTGCTCAGCAAGATGTGGAACTGCACAGTGCTGTGGAGCTGCACCTTCAGCACAGGGACCTTTCCAGCCTGACCTGCCCCCGTTCCTCTGGGTCTGTGCACAAAACACGGCGTGGCAGAGAACGGCAGCAGGGGCCTGTGTGTCCCAGGGCCCCGGATTTGCTTCAGCTCCACAGGGATGCAGGCAAAGTGAAGATCCCAAACTTTTATTAATATAAGGCGAAGCAAAGGGATGAGCTGGGAGGGAAAAAAGGGGACGGGCAGCGTCTGAGGGCTGGAGGGAGGGAGCTACCTACAGGGAGGGAGAGTGGAGGGAAAAAATGGGGATGGACAGTGTCTGAGGGCTGGTGGGGCAGAGCTATCAACAGGCAGGGAGAGGGCTGAAGCCACGAGAACTGTGCCCAGCAGCAGCTGTGCCAGGACTTCCAGCAGCGCTGGGAGGCGATGTCCCCTTGGGTGTCTCCTGGTGCTCTTCTTGGGACACCGGTTGAGTGGATCCAGAAGATATCCCTAATTCTTGAGCTCTTGGGGGAAAGTCGGCTTGATTTTCCAGGTCACAGCAGGATGGGCTGGCACGTTGCCTCCGGGCTTGAAGGGCTGAAAGAGAGAGGAGCAGAGCCGTGGCAACAGCCCTGGTCTGCGGGAATCCTACAAGACCTTCGGAAAGGGACCATCCCACCAAGAAGGGAGTAGGAGACATTGGAATCAGCTGGGAGGTACTGGCCATGACTCCCCCAGGTGTCCCTGAAATCTCTGTGTGCTCTGCCCACATCGCTCCTCGTCCGCACAGGGAGCAGAGCCCTCCAAAGCCGGGGCAGGGCCTGCAGCTCCTTCCCGCTGTCAGCCCGCTGCCCTCTCTCACCCTGACAGATGTGCCGGAGCTCTTGCTGCTGCCTCCTCAGGCACCGCCCGGCCATGCCTGTGAACACAGAGCCTGTCAGGGCGCCAGCGGCACAGCTCCCTGCCGGCGGCGCTGCCGGCGCTGTGGCCACACGGGCTGCTGGTCCGGCAGGGCTCAGCCCGGCCCTTGCCGCACGCTGCCGCCCAAGGGCACGGCTGCCAGAGGGCGGCAGCAGCAATGCCCAGCCCGGGCGGGGCTCCACGGCGCCGGGCCCGGCCGGCGCTGCCGGGGCAGCAGGCGGGGCTGGGGCCGAGCTGCGGCGGGCCGGGCCGGGGAGGGAGCCCGGGCTCGTGGCTCACCCATGATCCTGACGGCCGCCTCTCGCAGGGGCTCCTGTGGGCTCCGCAGGTAGCGCAGGGCCCGGCGCAGGTGCTCGGCCGCTCTGCTCCTGTCCTCTGCCAGCTGCAGAGAGCGGCAGGAGGGAAGGGTTGGCGCGGGCTCAGCCCCTGGGCCGGGCGCTGCCTGCACTCAGCCCCGGCCTCCCCTGGCCGCACAGGCCGGAGGCGCGGCCAGCAGCCGCTGGCCAAGGGCTCCCGAGGGCAGGGGGCAGAGGGCCGGCTGCTGCCCGGGGAGCCGCGGTGCCGCCCCGCAGCCCCGCCGGGCCGGGGCTCCATGGGCACCCGGCTGCGGCCCACGGGAGTCTGGAGCAGAGCCCGCGCGGCCTCTGGCTGCAGCAGCGGGCAGGGGCACAGCTGCCAGCCCCGCACACTGAGCATCGCCCTCAGGGGCCTTCTCTGGGCTGAGCCTGGGGCTTCCAGGCCCTCCTTACCAGGCAGTTGGCAAACTTCAACATCTTCTCCCTCTCAAGTAGTTGCTTGAGCTTCCTCCTCTTCAGGAACTCTACCACACAAAGCAGCAGTTCGCGAGAGGCCTGGAGAGGAGCACAGCTGTGGAGCTGCTACCGCAGCCCAAGAAAAGGACTTGCATCCCTGTGCCAAGGCCAGGAGCAGAAGGCTGCAGCCTGGGAGAAGCCAACCAGGAGACATCCGAGACCCCTTTCCAGGTATGCACCGGCATAACTCAAAACCTCACCTTTGCCACGCGCTTGTTCTCATCATGGCAATGAAAGAAGAGCAGCAGCAGGCTCTGGCAGCAGGCTCTGGCTCACAATCTTCTTCAGAGTTTTTCTTCTTTTGTTCACTACCAAGTCCATCACCTTGAAGAAGAGATTTAGGGAGAGCAGCTGCATATGAGTGTCGTCCTGGAAAAAAGGAAAATACCTCAGCACCAACTTCTCCAAGCCCATCTGGACAAAGGCCTGAAAATCCACAAAATTTCTGGGCAGCAACCAGTGCCCATGGCAGGGGACACGAGAGCCTTACACAGTCAAAGAGCGGTAGGAGTGCCTCAGCCAGCTTCGGGGCAGTGGTGCTGGATATAAGGATGTGTTCATTCTCAAGTATATTTGTGAGCACAGAGAGAGTCATGCTGACAACATATTCTTCTGCATCACCCAAGAGCTCCACAAGGTTTTTAGACAGACTGCACATTCTTCTGGCCTGTGTGGAACACAAGGCAGTGCTGGGAAGCCATGGACGGCTACACTGCCACCACCGCCCTGGCACTGCAAGGCCACCCTGCTGCTGCAGGGCCCACAGGCCAAAGGCCTGAGCCAAAGCACTGGGGCAGGTGAGGCAGGAGAGCTGGGAGCAGCTGCCTCAGCTCCTGAAGCCCTGCCAGCCCAAGGGGCTGCTTTCCACAGCACAGCTTCAGCCACGGCCCCCTTCTCACCATCAAGAGATCCTTGCTGACCATCACGAGGCCTCTGAGTGCCAGGCAACGCTGCTCACTGCACTTGCTGTGCAGGCAACTTGACAGGACCTTCAGGATGCTGTCACCAAATTCGTGAAGTCCAAGAACTTGAGAATTAATGGATGCAGCCATCAGCCCTGTGGCCCTCCTCTGCCACTCCCCATCCTGCAGTGGCTGGAACTGTTCCGATTCTTCAGGCTGTTATGCTGGGGCAGCTCCAGGGCCTTTCTTATTTTTCCTCCTGAACACTTTGAACAAGCCGGGGAATCTGCCTGCCATGCCATGGAGCCACACCCCCAATCTCGGGTGGAGGGGTGGTGCTGGTGATGCTGGCCAGCCCTGACCCCTCACCTCGGTGAGTGGCTGCCCCCTGTCTCCAGCCCTTGGCTTGGCTGAGGGTAGCGGATCAGCCACTGGCAGGAACCTCTCCTTCCACTAGGCCTAGCTGAGCAGGCACCCAGAGAGGCCCTCATTGAGTTAGACGGGTAAATAAAAAGAGAGGGGCTTTATGTCTGTAATTTTCAAGCTGCTGATTATTCCTTCCCCGAAGAGAGTGAACAGGTGATACAAACTGTAGCAAGCTGGGAGGGAGCAGAAGCAGAAGAGCACAGAGTAAAGGGATACACAAAATTATAAAGGGAGGCTGACTCTGGGGAGGAGTCACCCTAACAAGGCTAGCAACTGAGGAGGAGCATGAGGAGGGACTAAATTATCATACAACCAATGGAATAGTATAGTGGAGGAGAGCACACAAAATCTGCCAATGGGATTAGTAGATTAACATAATTGACATCGAAGCTTCTAGATGAAGGGGCTTGTCAAACAATGATAGACAAGCTGCAGGGGCAGGGTTTGGAGGAGTGACAGAGAAGGGTCTGGAAATTGGGGTAGGCACAAGGGTGATTGATAGGGAAAGGGGGAGTATACAACTTAGGGTGAAACCATTTGGGAAGTAATATGGGGGCACATAGAATGAACCATTTCAAACACAGAAAATCCAGTACAGTAACAAACTCAACAAGTAAAGACACAAACCACACCACAACAATGCCAGAGTCTGGCCTCGAGTGCACCTTAAAGAGAGGTGCCTCAGGAAAGCTCCAAGTCAACAAGTCGTGCAGTTGTTCCTTGAAGGCACCTGTGACGCAGAAGCCTCAGGAAGGCTGCAGGACTGCAAGGACTCTCATCCCTTGTTTCTTGTGTAGGGGGTGTAATCCTTTTGTTTATATACATTGCCATGGTTACAGGAGAGAATATTGGTGCAGGGCAGCCCAAAGATGCCGTGTGTGTACCAATTGTGGTGTAAAAATAGTAAGAGCAAGGAGAGGAGAGAAAAAAAATAACATTTCCGTTTGGGAATTCAAATATCATTAAAAATCAACTGAGTGTAAGAGGAGATAAAGAGAGGAAGAGGGTGTCAGCCAGCAAGCAAATAAATCCAAACCCCCTGGGATGCCTATTGAAACAATGGAAGAAGATAAGAGAGGCCCTGGGGGCACGGGGACTAAGAAAACCCTCAATAAATACTATGATCAATAGTGGCCCCTTTATATCTTTGAAGACAGGGAGAAGAAGCCAATGAACGAAACCCTGAGTTATTATACCGTGTTGTGGTTACTATTATTTTTGTGGAAAGAATGAAAATAAGATGAGGCTATGTACCCAAATATGTTTTGTTTATCTGACGGATCACCCTGAATTGCAGCAGGAATGTGGCTTTAATTTGGCCCCAAGGGATCCTTCTGTGTTGGCTTTGGAAAAAGATTGCAAAACAAAAGGAAAGGGAGGACTAAGAAGGTGTTGTTCTTCATGTTCCATATGACCAAGGTGTTTAAAATACAAAGAGAATGAGGAAAGGATGGAGGGTTTGGTTGCTCCTTTTGAGTCATGGGAAGAGGGAGGACAGAGAATGCAGTCAAAATCCCTGGTAAATACTGCTGAGAAAACTGTGCCTTTGAGCCCCCTTCCTCTCTAGAACTTGAAGGAGGAAGAACTCCCAGTACAGAAGCAAAGGCAGAAAGGAAGTCGTGGTATTGTCACCATTCAGCATTCCCCCGAACACGGTGCCGGAATTCTGCCAGCTCCCCACAGCACCACGCCGGGTGCGGGACACACCCCAGGAGCAGGATGATCCGAGGCGCGGCTCAGAGCGAGAGCTCTACGGCACCAGCCGGTGGTCACGCACACGGTGCAGATAAGGACAAGGAGGAGCGCTTCTGGATGGGTTCCAAGGAAAGCCTTATTCCACAGAGAGCGCAGGGACAAAAGACACAGAAAACAGGACAGCAGGCACTTTTATATGGGGAGGGCTCAGGGGAGGGTACAAATTTTCAACCAATCGGGGAAGGACTGGGGAAGAACACAAGGCAGGTCTTACAATGTTTAAACCAATGAGGAGGAACAGGGGGAGGGTTTGCATAGACCAATAGAGCTTTGAGGAACAGGGGATTGACAGGGAAGTTTCTAGACTAAAGGGTTGGTACAAAGTGGGATTGACAGCTGAATGGGAGGAGGATCAGGGAACATCCCAGATCAAAGAACAGGCTTAAGACAAGACAGACAGCTAAGATAGGAGGGTACAACTTAGACTGAACCATTACATAGGGGATAACAGAACAAAGCATTAAAGAGAAAACTCACCACAACAGCCCCCCTTGGACTCATTTGCAGGGGCTGGGAGGAAGATCCCCATCTTTTCAAGGGATGGTCATTCAGTCACTGTTATGGGAGGCAACGGAACCTTGGGGTCTTATGAAAACCAAGGTATGCCTCTCATGAGCTGATTTAGAAACCTGGAAATTTCTGGCTAGACAATACTGGGGTGCTCCATCAGGAATAGCCAAAAGATCCAGAGCATTTGTTAAAGCCCTGGACCCAGATAGGGAGCATATAGATGCTGTGCTAGATGCTTTAACAGACACAAGGAAGGAGCTGGTATTAAAAACTGCATGGAATGATGGAAGAGCCAGGCTATGGGCAGGAGAAAATACAGAAGAAACATGCCCTCTCACAAAACCTCCCTGGGACTGTAATAATTCTGGTCACTATCAACTCCTGCTGAGGTATTGGGAATGGGTTTCTTTTGGAAGATGGTATCCCTAAGGCTGTACTTTGGAGTGCACTATAGCAAGTGAAACAAGGGCCTCTTGAAGCCCTGACTGAATTTTTGAACCATTTCAGGAAGCCATGCTTAAATACACTGCTCCAGACCCATCAGATGATTATGGCAAAAACCAACTCATTTCCCTTTTCCTGGGCCAATCCTCTAATGATATTAGGCAGAAAGTAAAAATTAAAAACAGAAGACCAGCTATAGAAAAACTGCAAGAAGAAGCATGGTGAGTTCATATAAACCATAGTCGGGTAGAGCATAAGCAACTGGAGAAAGAAATGACTAACACTATTATTGCAGCCCTTGGAGAGGAGCCACCCAAAGGCCCCTCCTCAGGACAAAGAAATGGCTGGGGTGGGCAGAGACCTATCCCTAACCTCTGGACCACTCAATGTGCCTATTGTAAGAAAGACAGACATTGGAAGAGAGACTGCCTGCAACTCAAACCCAAGGTGGTTGCAGAACTGAATCAATGCAAGGGCTGGCTAGAGGGCAACCCCCAAGAAAACCCTCTGGTCAAAAGAGAACTGGGGGAAAAGATGAGGAAAATGAAATGCCTGGGGAATGCGGCTGCAACACATTCTGTATTAGATATAAAGTTGGAAGAGATTGATCCTGGTAAAGTTGTGAATGTTATTGGAGCCACAAGTCAACAGCAGAAGGTATCCTTTTTAAAACTACAACCTTATGAACCGGGAAAAACAGTAGGAATACATCAGTTCCTATATATGCCTACGCCCCCCAAAATCGGAAGGATCTGTTGGAGCAATGAGAATGTTGTAACAGGTTCCAACAGGCTGAAATGTAGTTTAGCCCTGGAGGAGTTCAGATCAAAGTGAATGACGAACAAATAATCGTGTTCTAAGTCTAGCTCTCATTACAGATTTGTCCAAAACAGAAGAGACACAGAAGAAGTTCTCAGTCAGGTTTCTCTTAAAGTCTGGCTGGATGGGATCCCTGGTAAGGCCAAAGCAGCACAACCTGTAATCATTAAACTTACACCTGGAACACGACCAATAAGAATTAAACAAAATCAACTTAAAGTGGAAAACATAAAAAGTATTAAGTCTATCATAGACAATTTTCTAAAATTTGGGTTGTTACTGGAATGTGAATCTGAAGAGAAGACACCCATTTTACCCATACAGAAGCCTGATGGCTTGAACTAAAGTCTGGTTCAATACCTACAGGCTATATTAGCAAAATAGCTGGAGATCTCCACCCAGTGGTTGCAAATCCATATGCTTTGCTAAGCAAACTAAAAGATGAATATGGATGGTTTACCATTTCAGATCTCAAGGATACTTTCTTCTGTATACCCTTGGACCCTGGCAGCCAAAACCGGTTTGCCTTTGAATGGGGAAACCCAGAGACTGGAAGGAGAAGGCAATTTACCTGGACTGTTGTCAAGGCCTCCTGCTGGGAGCAGGTTTGCCCCCAGGCAGGCTGCACGGGCCGGATAGCTCAGTCCTCTTACGGGACGGGACAGACTGCCCGAAACCCAAGCAGCTCTCAGCCGCTGGCTACCTTTAGCAAGCATAAGGGATATCAGCTCTTTAGTGATTATCAGCTCTTTTGAGTTCAGCTTTTTTGCTTGCTAAGGTGCCGCAGGCCGGCCGGCAGACGCTGGGTGAAAGACGAGGAGGCTGCTCTGGAGTTCCACGGCAATGTCTTTATTGGGGGTCTGTGAAGGGTTCCAGCGACGGCTCTTCTAACCAGAATGGGCTAAAACAGCCCATTATATAGGGTAAGGGGGGATCAGAAATTGTCCAAAAGCAGGGGTTAAGGAGAAGTGACCTATGGGGTTACAGAGACATAAGCTGGGGTCCGAAAGGCGGAAGACAGGGGCTTGCCGTGACTTGGCATTTCCTATCTTTAGGCCTCTGCTCTCCACGGGGGCCCAGCAAGCCCATGGCCTGCTACAGACTGTAGGACCACAAGGATTCTAAATTAACCCTCCTCTTCACCGTCATAAACCTATGGATGTGGTAGAAAATTAAAACAGCAGCGTAACAGTACATATGTACTGTAGACTGTCCAGAGGATCTTGCAAAAGAATTTGCATCAGGATAAAGAGAAGGGGAGAATGAAACAAGGCCTTTGTTTGACATAAGCACAAGCAATTCACATTAGTAACAAGTACTTAGCACAGACCTACATAAGCACTTAGCACCAGTTAGCATAAGAAAAACCTGGCGGGCCTAACTTGACAGGAGAGGGACTTGACAAAAAGCTTTAGACACATTCTACCAGAAGAACCAAGGGCAAGTATAAAATGAGCCCTGTACAGGGAAGCCATGAGGAAGAAGTGCTGCTTTAGGGCATGGAGGCCGCTCCTGGCCAGCGCCTGGACATTAGCTTCAAGTGCAGGAATCTGACAGAATGTATTTCTAACCCCCTGCCTATCAAATCACCTCAGCAGAGTCAAGATGGATGGTATTTTTGATATCATTCCTACATCAAACCACTGAAATTCACACGTGGCCGAGAAGCATTTTAGTGGGGTGCAGACCCCTGCCCTCCTGCCAGCTCAGTAAAAGGGCTTTTGGCGGACAATGCATTTGGCTGAGGATTTCTTTCAATTAGGGAGACCCCTCAGCACTGCTGTATCCTGAGGGAACAGTGCTGGCCATCCCCTGTGTGTATCTGCAAAAGCTTCAAATCAGCTGCCTCAGCTTCCAGGGCCTCTCTTGGCCAGCATCCTGACGTGGGTGCAGGGCTGCTGCCAGGCACTGCTGGGACCCAGCGGGACAGGACCGGCTGTCTCGTGTCCACGGAGCAGCCCTGACACAGCCAGGGCCATCCCGAAAGCAGACAAACGCTCCCGGCTCAGCAGAGAGGAGCAAGGAGCACTGGGCTGCGCTCAGCGTATCTCAGCTGGGCTCACTCCACCACACGCCCCCATTTTAAGGCTGGCTGATGCCCAGCTGCCAGAAATGCCCGCCTTGTTCTCTCCAAGATGCACAGGGAGAGCCAATGAGCAGGACACCTTGGGAGGCCTTTGCTGAGGCCAGGGACACACCAAGATCTGCCAAGGCTCTCCACGCTGCCTGGCCCACACAGCCCAGCTCTGTGCTGGCCCTGGGACACAGCAGCTGCCACCAAGCAGCAGGCAAATGCATATTGCCAGGAGTTGAAACACAGCAGACAGGAAAGCTGTGAAAAGTGTGGGTGTAAAGGCCTTTTAATTCACAGCTCTCACAGAGAGCTTTGGGGCTCATGGCTGGACACAGATGCTCCTGCTCCCCCTCTGTCCAACGGGGGTAACACATCCTGCTGCAGGTGCTTGGGTTGGTTTCCAGAGGTCCAGGCAGATGCCAAACCTGCTCTTCACTGCCTTCTCCCTGCCCCTCTGCCAAGTGCAACAGGCCTCAAGGACTGAAAGGAGCACAGAGAGCCAAAGGGGGACACTCACACCTGCCTCACTGGGAGCTCCCTGGGCAGCACTTCCCTTGAGAAGCAAGCCCCTTTCCTCCAAAGGTGTTTCCCCAAATGTGTGACTTTCCTGGAGAGCACCAACACACCCTTAAGAAACGCTGGCAAGGCTGAATGACTTCAGGTCCTTTCAGGACAGGCACTCCAGCTCTAGCTCCTATTGCCCCAAGTGAGTTTCCAGGTGCAGGGTCAGAGGTGCAGCCCCAGGCCCTCCACAAACACAAGCTGCCCGCTGCCTCTTCACCTGCCTCAACTCCTGCCTGAGCTCACGGCACCAAAACCAGGCTGTTCCTGGCCAGGGAGCAGAGCCCTGTTCCTGCAGGATGCTCTTGCCAGCACCTTCCAGGACTCTCTGCTGTGCACACACCACTTTTCATGCCCGCTCCCAACAGGCTTTGGAACGCAGAGCCCAACCTGGCTGGCTCTGCCACCAGCACAGCCCAAACACAGGCGGAGGAAGAAGCAGCGGGGGCTGTTTTCTGGCCATGCCCGAGCGAGACTGGAAGGATGCCCTCCCTCTGCTGTCCCTTGGTTGGCTTTCTGGCTGGCTCTGAGCCTGGGGCTGCCGTTCCTCACTTGTGGGGAGCAGAAGCACAGCCGGCATCCCGGCACTGCCTGGCAGCGCTGCGGGCACCGGCACGGCCGCGTGTCCGAGTCTCGGGCACCGTGCTGCTGCTTCATTTGCCCTCAGGCACAGCCAGAGCTCCCTGCTAAGCCCGGATGCTCTCTGCTGCTGCCCTCTTCCTCATCCTGTGCAGGGATGGAGCGCTGCTGTGCTTTCAGGAAGCTATTCTTGAAAGCTTCCAGCATTCCAAGCTCCTTTGCCCTCCGTGGATGCTTGCCATGGAATCCCTCTCAGCTGGCTTCAGAGCATACTCCGGTTGGCTCTTCCAAAATTCAGGGGCTCCAGGGTGCTCAGCAAGATGTGGAACTGCACAGTGCTGTGGAGCTGCACCTTCAGCACAGGGACCTTTCCAGCCTGACCTGCCCCCGTTCCTCTGGGTCTGTGCACAAAACACGGCGTGGCAGAGAACGGCAGCAGGGGCCTGTGTGTCCCAGGGCCCCGGATTTGCTTCAGCTCCACAGGGATGCAGGCAAAGTGAAGATCCCAAACTTTTATTAATATAAGGCGAAGCAAAGGGATGAGCTGGGAGGGAAAAAAGGGGACGGGCAGCGTCTGAGGGCTGGAGGGAGGGAGCTACCTACAGGGAGGGAGAGTGGAGGGAAAAAATGGGGATGGACAGTGTCTGAGGGCTGGTGGGGCAGAGCTATCAACAGGCAGGGAGAGGGCTGAAGCCACGAGAACTGTGCCCAGCAGCAGCTGTGCCAGGACTTCCAGCAGCGCTGGGAGGCGATGTCCCCTTGGGTGTCTCCTGGTGCTCTTCTTGGGACACCGGTTGAGTGGATCCAGAAGATATCCCTAATTCTTGAGCTCTTGGGGAAAGTCGGCTTGATTTTCCAGGTCACAGCAGGATGGGCTGGCACGTTGCCTCCGGGCTTGAAGGGCTGAAAGAGAGAGGAGCAGAGCCGTGGCAACAGCCCTGGTCTGAGGGAATCCTACAAGACCTTCGGAAAGGGACCATCCCACCAAGAAGGGAGTAGGAGACATTGGAATCAGCTGGGAGGTACTGGCCATGACTCCCCCAGGTGTCCCTGAAATCTCTGTGTGCTCTGCCCACATCGCTCCTCGTCCGCACAGGGAGCAGAGCCCTCCAAAGCCGGGGCAGGGCCTGCAGCTCCTTCCCGCTGTCAGCCCGCTGCCCTCTCTCACCCTGACAGATGTGCCGGAGCTCTTGCTGCTGCCTCCTCAGGCACCGCCCGGCCATGCCTGTGAACACAGAGCCTGTCAGGGCGCCAGCGGCACAGCTCCCTGCCGGCGGCGCTGCCGGCGCTGTGGCCACACGGGCTGCTGGTCCGGCAGGGCTCAGCCCGGCCCTTGCCGCACGCTGCCGCCCAAGGGCACGGCTGCCAGAGGGCGGCAGCAGCAATGCCCAGCCCGGGCGGGGCTCCACGGCGCCGGGCCCGGCCGGCGCTGCCGGGGCAGCAGGCGGGGCTGGGGCCGAGCTGCGGCGGGCCGGGCCGGGGAGGGAGCCCGGGCTCGTGGCTCACCCATGATCCTGACGGCCGCCTCTCGCAGGGGCTCCTGTGGGCTCCGCAGGTAGCGCAGGGCCCGGCGCAGGTGCTCGGCCGCTCTGCTCCTGTCCTCTGCCAGCTGCAGAGAGCGGCAGGAGGGAAGGGTTGGCGCGGGCTCAGCCCCTGGGCCGGGCGCTGCCTGCACTCAGCCCCGGCCTCCCCTGGCCGCACAGGCCGGAGGCGCGGCCAGCAGCCGCTGGCCAAGGGCTCCCGAGGGCAGGGGGCAGAGGGCCGGCTGCTGCCCGGGGAGCCGCGGTGCCGCCCCGCAGCCCCGCCGGGCCGGGGCTCCATGGGCACCCGGCTGCGGCCCACGGGAGTCTGGAGCAGAGCCCGCGCGGCCTCTGGCTGCAGCAGCGGGCAGGGGCACAGCTGCCAGCCCCGCACACTGAGCATCGCCCTCAGGGGCCTTCTCTGGGCTGAGCCTGGGGCTTCCAGGCCCTCCTTACCAGGCAGTTGGCAAACTTCAACATCTTCTCCCTCTCAAGTAGTTGCTTGAGCTTCCTCCTCTTCAGGAACTCTACCACACAAAGCAGCAGTTCGCGAGAGGCCTGGAGAGGAGCACAGCTGTGGAGCTGCTACCGCAGCCCAAGAAAAGGACTTGCATCCCTGTGCCAAGGCCAGGAGCAGAAGGCTGCAGCCTGGGAGAAGCCAACCAGGAGACATCCGAGACCCCTTTCCAGGTATGCACCGGCATAACTCAAAACCTCACCTTTGCCACGCGCTTGTTCTCATCATGGCAATGAAAGAAGAGCAGCAGCAGGCTCTGGCAGCAGGCTCTGGCTCACAATCTTCTTCAGAGTTTTTCTTCTTTTGTTCACTACCAAGTCCATCACCTTGAAGAAGAGATTTAGGGAGAGCAGCTGCATATGAGTGTCGTCCTGGAAAAAAGGAAAATACCTCAGCACCAACTTCTCCAAGCCCATCTGGACAAAGGCCTGAAAATCCACAAAATTTCTGGGCAGCAACCAGTGCCCATGGCAGGGGACACGAGAGCCTTACACAGTCAAAGAGCGGTAGGAGTGCCTCAGCCAGCTTCGGGGCAGTGGTGCTGGATATAAGGATGTGTTCATTCTCAAGTATATTTGTGAGCACAGAGAGAGTCATGCTGACAACATATTCTTCTGCATCACCCAAGAGCTCCACAAGGTTTTTAGACAGACTGCACATTCTTCTGGCCTGTGTGGAACACAAGGCAGTGCTGGGAAGCCATGGACGGCTACACTGCCACCACCGCCCTGGCACTGCAAGGCCACCCTGCTGCTGCAGGGCCCACAGGCCAAAGGCCTGAGCCAAAGCACTGGGGCAGGTGAGGCAGGAGAGCTGGGAGCAGCTGCCTCAGCTCCTGAAGCCCTGCCAGCCCAAGGGGCTGCTTTCCACAGCACAGCTTCAGCCACGGCCCCCTTCTCACCATCAAGAGATCCTTGCTGACCATCACGAGGCCTCTGAGTGCCAGGCAACGCTGCTCACTGCACTTGCTGTGCAGGCAACTTGACAGGACCTTCAGGATGCTGTCACCAAATTCGTGAAGTCCAAGAACTTGAGAATTAATGGATGCAGCCATCAGCCCTGTGGCCCTCCTCTGCCACTCCCCATCCTGCAGTGGCTGGAACTGTTCCGATTCTTCAGGCTGTTATGCTGGGGCAGCTCCAGGGCCTTTCTTATTTTTCCTCCTGAACACTTTGAACAAGCCGGGGAATCTGCCTGCCATGCCATGGAGCCACACCCCCAATCTCGGGTGGAGGGGTGGTGCTGGTGATGCTGGCCAGCCCTGACCCCTCACCTCGGTGAGTGGCTGCCCCCTGTCTCCAGCCCTTGGCTTGGCTGAGGGTAGCGGATCAGCCACTGGCAGGAACCTCTCCTTCCACTAGGCCTAGCTGAGCAGGCACCCAGAGAGGCCCTCATTGAGTTAGACGGGTAAATAAAAAGAGAGGGGCTTTATGTCTGTAATTTTCAAGCTGCTGATTATTCCTTCCCCGAAGAGAGTGAACAGGTGATACAAACTGTAGCAAGCTGGGAGGGAGCAGAAGCAGAAGAGCACAGAGTAAAGGGATACACAAAATTATAAAGGGAGGCTGACTCTGGGGAGGAGTCACCCTAACAAGGCTAGCAACTGAGGAGGAGCATGAGGAGGGACTAAATTATCATACAACCAATGGAATAGTATAGTGGAGGAGAGCACACAAAATCTGCCAATGGGATTAGTAGATTAACATAATTGACATCGAAGCTTCTAGATGAAGGGGCTTGTCAAACAATGATAGACAAGCTGCAGGGGCAGGGTTTGGAGGAGTGACAGAGAAGGGTCTGGAAATTGGGGTAGGCACAAGGGTGATTGATAGGGAAAGGGGGAGTATACAACTTAGGGTGAAACCATTTGGGAAGTAATATGGGGGCACATAGAATGAACCATTTCAAACACAGAAAATCCAGTACAGTAACAAACTCAACAAGTAAAGACACAAACCACACCACAACAATGCCAGAGTCTGGCCTCGAGTGCACCTTAAAGAGAGGTGCCTCAGGAAAGCTCCAAGTCAACAAGTCGTGCAGTTGTTCCTTGAAGGCACCTGTGACGCAGAAGCCTCAGGAAGGCTGCAGGACTGCAAGGACTCTCATCCCTTGTTTCTTGTGTAGGGGGTGTAATCCTTTTGTTTATATACATTGCCATGGTTACAGGAGAGAATATTGGTGCAGGGCAGCCCAAAGATGCCGTGTGTGTACCAATTGTGGTGTAAAAATAGTAAGAGCAAGGAGAGGAGAGAAAAAAAATAACATTTCCGTTTGGGAATTCAAATATCATTAAAAATCAACTGAGTGTAAGAGGAGATAAAGAGAGGAAGAGGGTGTCAGCCAGCAAGCAAATAAATCCAAACCCCCTGGGATGCCTATTGAAACAATGGAAGAAGATAAGAGAGGCCCTGGGGGCACGGGGACTAAGAAAACCCTCAATAAATACTATGATCAATAGTGGCCCCTTTATATCTTTGAAGACAGGGAGAAGAAGCCAATGAACGAAACCCTGAGTTATTATACCGTGTTGTGGTTACTATTATTTTTGTGGAAAGAATGAAAATAAGATGAGGCTATGTACCCAAATATGTTTTGTTTATCTGACGGATCACCCTGAATTGCAGCAGGAATGTGGCTTTAATTTGGCCCCAAGGGATCCTTCTGTGTTGGCTTTGGAAAAAGATTGCAAAACAAAAGGAAAGGGAGGACTAAGAAGGTGTTGTTCTTCATGTTCCATATGACCAAGGTGTTTAAAATACAAAGAGAATGAGGAAAGGATGGAGGGTTTGGTTGCTCCTTTTGAGTCATGGGAAGAGGGAGGACAGAGAATGCAGTCAAAATCCCTGGTAAATACTGCTGAGAAAACTGTGCCTTTGAGCCCCCTTCCTCTCTAGAACTTGAAGGAGGAAGAACTCCCAGTACAGAAGCAAAGGCAGAAAGGAAGTCGTGGTATTGTCACCATTCAGCATTCCCCCGAACACGGTGCCGGAATTCTGCCAGCTCCCCACAGCACCACGCCGGGTGCGGGACACACCCCAGGAGCAGGATGATCCGAGGCGCGGCTCAGAGCGAGAGCTCTACGGCACCAGCCGGTGGTCACGCACACGGTGCAGATAAGGACAAGGAGGAGCGCTTCTGGATGGGTTCCAAGGAAAGCCTTATTCCACAGAGAGCGCAGGGACAAAAGACACAGAAAACAGGACAGCAGGCACTTTTATATGGGGAGGGCTCAGGGGAGGGTACAAATTTTCAACCAATCGGGGAAGGACTGGGGAAGAACACAAGGCAGGTCTTACAATGTTTAAACCAATGAGGAGGAACAGGGGGAGGGTTTGCATAGACCAATAGAGCTTTGAGGAACAGGGGATTGACAGGGAAGTTTCTAGACTAAAGGGTTGGTACAAAGTGGGATTGACAGCTGAATGGGAGGAGGATCAGGGAACATCCCAGATCAAAGAACAGGCTTAAGACAAGACAGACAGCTAAGATAGGAGGGTACAACTTAGACTGAACCATTACATAGGGGATAACAGAACAAAGCATTAAAGAGAAAACTCACCACAACAGCCCCCCTTGGACTCATTTGCAGGGGCTGGGAGGAAGATCCCCATCTTTTCAAGGGATGGTCATTCAGTCACTGTTATGGGAGGCAACGGAACCTTGGGGTCTTATGAAAACCAAGGTATGCCTCTCATGAGCTGATTTAGAAACCTGGAAATTTCTGGCTAGACAATACTGGGGTGCTCCATCAGGAATAGCCAAAAGATCCAGAGCATTTGTTAAAGCCCTGGACCCAGATAGGGAGCATATAGATGCTGTGCTAGATGCTTTAACAGACACAAGGAAGGAGCTGGTATTAAAAACTGCATGGAATGATGGAAGAGCCAGGCTATGGGCAGGAGAAAATACAGAAGAAACATGCCCTCTCACAAAACCTCCCTGGGACTGTAATAATTCTGGTCACTATCAACTCCTGCTGAGGTATTGGGAATGGGTTTCTTTTGGAAGATGGTATCCCTAAGGCTGTACTTTGGAGTGCACTATAGCAAGTGAAACAAGGGCCTCTGAAGCCCTGACTGAATTTTTGAACCATTTCAGGAAGCCATGCTTAAATACACTGCTCCAGACCCATCAGATGATTATGGCAAAAACCAACTCATTTCCCTTTTCCTGGCCAATCCTCTAATGATATTAGGCAGAAAGTAAAAATTAAAAACAGAAGACCAGCTATAGAAAAACTGCAAGAAGAAGCATGGTGAGTTCATATAAACCATAGTCGGGTAGAGCATAAGCAACTGGAGAAAGAAATGACTAACACTATTATTGCAGCCCTTGGAGAGGAGCCACCCAAAGGCCCCTCCTCAGGACAAAGAAATGGCTGGGATGGGCAGAGACCTATCCCTAACCTCTGGACCACTCAATGTGCCTATTGTAAAGAAAGACAGACATTGGAAGAGAGACTGCCTGCAACTCAAACCCAAGGTGGTTGCAGAACTGAATCAATGCAAGGGCTGGCTAGAGGGCAACCCCCAAGAAAACCCTCTGGTCAAAAGAGAACTGGGGGAAAAGATGAGGAAAATGAAATGCCTGGGGAATGCGGCTGCAACACATTCTGTATTAGATATAAAGTTGGAAGAGATTGATCCTGGTAAAGTTGTGAATGTTATTGGAGCCACAAGTCAACAGCAGAAGGTATCCTTTTTAAAACTACAACCTTATGAACCGGGAAAAACAGTAGGAATACATCAGTTCCTATATATGCCTACGCCCCCAAAATCGGAAGGATCTGTTGGAGCAATGAGAATGTTGTAACAGGTTCCAACAGGCTGAAATGTAGTTTAGCCCTGGAGGAGTTCAGATCAAGTGAATGACGAACAAATAATCGTGTTCTAAGTCTAGCTCTCATTACAGATTTGTCCAAAACAGAAGAGACACAGAAGAAGTTCTCAGTCAGGTTTCTCTTAAAGTCTGGCTGGATGGGATCCCTGGTAAGGCCAAAGCAGCACAACCTGTAATCATTAAACTTACACCTGGAACACGACCAATAAGAATTAAACAAAATCAACTTAAAGTGGAAAACATAAAAGTATTAAGTCTATCATAGACAATTTTCTAAAATTTGGGTTGTTACTGAATGTGAATCTGAGAGAGACACCCATTTTACCATACAGAGCCTGATGGCTTGAACTAAAGTCTGTTTCAATACCTACAGGCTATATTAGCAAAATAGCTGGAGATCTCCACCCAGTGGTTGCAAATCCATATGCTTTGCTAAGCAAACTAAAGATGAATATGGATGTTTACCATTTCAGATCTCAAGGATACTTTCTTCTGTATACCCTTGGACCCTGCAGCCAAAACGGTTTGCCTTTGAATGGGGAAACCCAGAGACTGGAAGGAGAAGGCAATTTACCTGGACTGTTGTCAAGGCCTCCTGCTGGAGCAGGTTTGCCCCCAGGCAGGCTGCACGGCCGGATAGCTCAGTCCTCTTACGGGACGGGACAGACTGCCCGAAACCCAAGCAGCTCTCAGCCGCTGGCTACCTTTAGCAAGCATAAGGGATTCAGCTCTTTAGTGATTATCAGCTCTTTTGAGTTCAGCTTTTTTGCTTGCTAAGGTGCCGCAGGCCGGCCGGCAGACGCTGGGTGAAAGACGAGGAGGCTGCTCTGGAGTTCCACGGCAATGTCTTATTGGGGGTCTGTGAAGGGTTCCAGCGACGGCTCTTCTAACCAGAATGGGCTAAAACAGCCCATTATATAGGGTAAGGGGGATCAGAAATTGTCCAAAAGCAGGGGTTAAGGAGAAGTGACCTATGGGGTTACAGAGACATAAGCTGGGGTCCGAAAGGCGGAAGACAGGGGCTTGCCGTGACTTGGCATTTCCTATCTTTAGGCCTCTGCTCTCCACGGGGGCCCAGCAAGCCCATGGCCTGCTACAGACTGTAGGACCACAAGGATTCTCAAATTAACCCTCCTCTTCACCGTCATAAACCTATGGATGTGGTAGAAAATTAAAACAGCAGCGTAACAGTACATATGTACTGTAGACTGTCCAGAGGATTCTTGCAAAAGGAATTTGCATCAGGATAAAGAGAAGGGGAGAATGAAACAAGGCCTTTGTTGACATAAGCACAAGCAATTCACATTAGTAACAAGTACTTAGCACAGACCTACATAAGCACTTAGCACCAGTTAGCATAAGAAAAACCTGGCGGGCCTAACTTGACAGGAGAGGGACTTGACAAAAAGCTTTAGACACATTCTACCAGAAGAACCAGGGCAAGTATAAAATGAGCCCTGTACAGGGAAGCCATGAGGAAGAAGTGCTGCTTTAGGGCATGGAGGCCGCTCCTGGCCAGCGCCTGGACATTAGCTTCAAGTGCAGGAATCTGACAGAATGTATTTCTAACCCCCTGCCTATCAAATCACCTCAGCAGAGTCAAGATGGATGGTATTTTTGATATCATTCCTACATCAAACACTGAAATTCACACGTGGCCGAGAAGCATTTTAGTGGGTGCAGACCCCTGCCCTCCTGCCAGCTCAGTAAAAGGGCTTTGGCGGACAATGCATTTGGCTGAGATTTCTTTCAATTAGGGAGACCCTCAGCACTGCTGTATCCTGAGGGAACAGTGCTGGCCATCCCCTGTGTGTATCTGCAAAAGCTTCAAATCAGCTGCCTCAGCTTCCAGGGCCTCTCTTGGCCAGCATCCTGACGTGGGTGCAGGGCTGCTGCCAGGCACTGCTGGGACCCAGCGGGACAGGACCGGCTGTCTCGTGTCCACGAGCAGCCCTGACACAGCCAGGGCCATCCCGAAAGCAGACAAACGCTCCCGGCTCAGCAGAGAGGAGCAAGGAGCACTGGGCTGCGCTCAGCGTATCTCAGCTGGGCTCACTCCACCACACGCCCCCATTTTAAGGCTGGCTGATGCCCAGCTGCCAGAAATGCCCGCCTTGTTCTCTCCAAGATGCACAGGGAGAGCCAATGAGCAGGACACCTTGGGAGGCCTTTGCTGAGGCCAGGGACACACCAAGATCTGCCAAGGCTCTCCACGCTGCCTGGCCCACACAGCCCAGCTCTGTGCTGGCCCTGGGACACAGCAGCTGCCACCAAGCAGCAGGCAAATGCATATTGCCAGGAGTTGAAACACAGCAGACAGGAAAGCTGTGAAAAGTGTGGGTGTAAAGGCCTTTTAATTCACAGCTCTCACAGAGAGCTTTGGGGGCTCATGGCTGGACACAGATGCTCCTGCTCCCCTCTGTCCAACGGGGGTAACACATCCTGCTGCAGGTGCTTGGTTGGTTTCCAGAGGTCCAGGCAGATGCCAAACCTGCTCTTCACTGCCTTCTCCCTGCCCCTCTGCCAAGTGCAACAGGCCTCAAGGACTGAAAGGAGCACAGAGAGCCAAAGGGGGACACTCACACCTGCCTCACTGGGAGCTCCCTGGCAGCACTTCCCTTGAGAAGCAAGCCCCTTTCTCAAAGGTTTTCCCCAAATGTGTGACTTTCCTGGAGAGCACCAACACACCCTTAAGAAACGCTGGCAAGGCTGAATGACTTCAGGTCCTTTCAGGACAGGCACTCCAGCTCTAGCTCCTATTGCCCAAGTGAGTTTCCAGGTGCAGGGTCAGAGGTGCAGCCCCAGGCCTCCACAAACACAAGCTGCCCGCTGCCTCTTCACCTGCCTCAACTCCTGCCTGAGCTCACGGCACCAAAACCAGGCTGTTCCTGGCCAGGGGACGCAGAGCCCTGTTCCTGCAGGATGCTCTTGCCAGCACCTTCCAGGACTCTCTGCTGTGCACACACCACTTTCATGCCCGCTCCCAACAGGCTTTGGAACGCAGAGCCCAACCTGGCTGGCTCTGCCACCAGCACAGCCCAAACACAGGCGGAGGAAGAAGCAGCGGGGGCTGTTTTCTGGCCATGCCCGAGCGAGACTGGAAGGATGCCCTCCCTCTGCTGTCCCTTGGTGGCTTTCTGGCTGGCTCTGAGCCTGGGCTGCCGTTCCTCACATGTGGGGAGCAGAAGCACAGCCGGCAATCCCGGCACTGCCTGGCAGCGCTGCGGGCA
Source organism: Agelaius phoeniceus (assembly GCF_051311805.1). Lineage (NCBI taxonomy): Eukaryota > Metazoa > Chordata > Aves > Passeriformes > Icteridae > Agelaius > Agelaius phoeniceus. The sequence continues at coordinate 14,106,170 of NC_135271.1, read as the reverse complement.
CCGGCACGGCCGCGTGTCGAGTCTCGGGCACCGTGCTGCTGCTTCATTTGCCCTCAGGCACAGCCAGAGCTCCCTGCTAAGCCCGGATGCTCTCTGCTGCTGCCCTCTTCCTCATCCTGTGCAGGGATGGAGCGCTGCTGTGCTTTCAGGAAGCTATTCTTGAAAGCTTCCAGCATTCAAGCTCCTTTGCCCTCCGTGGATGCTTGCCATGGAATCCCTCTCAGCTGGCTTCAGAGCATACTCCGGTTGGCTCTTCAAAATTCAGGGGCTCCAGGGTGCTCAGCAAGATGTGGAACTGCACAGTGCTGTGGAGCTGCACCTTCAGCACAGGGACATTTCCAGCCTGACCTGCCCCGTTCCTCTGGGTCTGTGCACAAAACACGGCGTGGCAGAGAACGGCAGCAGGGGCCTGTGTGTCCCAGGGCCCCGGATTGAGCAGGGGCCTGTGTGTCCCAGGGCCCCGGATTTGCTTCAGCTCCACAGGGATGCAGGCAAAGTGAAGATCCCAAACTTTTATTAATATAAGGCGAAGCAAAGGGATGAGCTGGGAGGGAAAAAAGGGGACGGGCAGCGTCTGAGGGCTGGAGGGAGGGAGCTACCTACAGGGAGGGAGAGTGGAGGGAAAAAATGGGGATGGACAGTGTCTGAGGGCTGGTGGGGCAGAGCTATCAACAGGCAGGGAGAGGGCTGAAGCCACGAGAACTGTGCCCAGCAGCAGCTGTGCCAGGACTTCCAGCAGCGCTGGGAGGCGATGTCCCCTTGGGTGTCTCCTGGTGCTCTTCTTGGGACACCGGTTGAGTGGATCCAGAAGATATCCCTAATTCTTGAGCTCTTGGGGGAAAGTCGGCTTGATTTTCCAGGTCACAGCAGGATGGGCTGGCACGTTGCCTCCGGGCTTGAAGGGCTGAAAGAGAGAGGAGCAGAGCCGTGGCAACAGCCCTGGTCTGCGGGAATCCTACAAGACCTTCGGAAAGGGACCATCCCACCAAGAAGGGAGTAGGAGACATTGGAATCAGCTGGGAGGTACTGGCCATGACTCCCCCAGGTGTCCCTGAAATCTCTGTGTGCTCTGCCCACATCGCTCCTCGTCCGCACAGGGAGCAGAGCCCTCCAAAGCCGGGGCAGGGCCTGCAGCTCCTTCCCGCTGTCAGCCCGCTGCCCTCTCTCACCCTGACAGATGTGCCGGAGCTCTTGCTGCTGCCTCCTCAGGCACCGCCCGGCCATGCCTGTGAACACAGAGCCTGTCAGGGCGCCAGCGGCACAGCTCCCTGCCGGCGGCGCTGCCGGCGCTGTGGCCACACGGGCTGCTGGTCCGGCAGGGCTCAGCCCGGCCCTTGCCGCACGCTGCCGCCCAAGGGCACGGCTGCCAGAGGGCGGCAGCAGCAATGCCCAGCCCGGGCGGGGCTCCACGGCGCCGGGCCCGGCCGGCGCTGCCGGGGCAGCAGGCGGGGCTGGGGCCGAGCTGCGGCGGGCCGGGCCGGGGAGGGAGCCCGGGCTCGTGGCTCACCCATGATCCTGACGGCCGCCTCTCGCAGGGGCTCCTGTGGGCTCCGCAGGTAGCGCAGGGCCCGGCGCAGGTGCTCGGCCGCTCTGCTCCTGTCCTCTGCCAGCTGCAGAGAGCGGCAGGAGGGAAGGGTTGGCGCGGGCTCAGCCCCTGGGCCGGGCGCTGCCTGCACTCAGCCCCGGCCTCCCCTGGCCGCACAGGCCGGAGGCGCGGCCAGCAGCCGCTGGCCAAGGGCTCCCGAGGGCAGGGGGCAGAGGGCCGGCTGCTGCCCGGGGAGCCGCGGTGCCGGCCCGCAGCCCCGCCGGGCCGGGGCTCCATGGGCACCCGGCTGCGGCCCACGGGAGTCTGGAGCAGAGCCCGCGCGGCCTCTGGCTGCAGCAGCGGGCAGGGGCACAGCTGCCAGCCCCGCACACTGAGCATCGCCCTCAGGGGCCTTCTCTGGGCTGAGCCTGGGGCTTCCAGGCCCTCCTTACCAGGCAGTTGGCAAACTTCAACATCTTCTCCCTCTCAAGTAGTTGCTTGAGCTTCCTCCTCTTCAGGAACTCTACCACACAAAGCAGCAGTTCGCGAGAGGCCTGGAGAGGAGCACAGCTGTGGAGCTGCTACCGCAGCCCAAGAAAAGGACTTGCATCCCTGTGCCAAGGCCAGGAGCAGAAGGCTGCAGCCTGGGAGAAGCCAACCAGGAGACATCCGAGACCCCTTTCCAGGTATGCACCGGCATAACTCAAAACCTCACCTTTGCCACGCGCTTGTTCTCATCATGGCAATGAAAGAAGAGCAGCAGCAGGCTCTGGCAGCAGGCTCTGGCTCACAATCTTCTTCAGAGTTTTTCTTCTTTTGTTCACTACCAAGTCCATCACCTTGAAGAAGAGATTTAGGGAGAGCAGCTGCATATGAGTGTCGTCCTGGAAAAAAGGAAAATACCTCAGCACCAACTTCTCCAAGCCCATCTGGACAAAGGCCTGAAAATCCACAAAATTTCTGGGCAGCAACCAGTGCCCATGGCAGGGGACACGAGAGCCTTACACAGTCAAAGAGCGGTAGGAGTGCCTCAGCCAGCTTCGGGGCAGTGGTGCTGGATATAAGGATGTGTTCATTCTCAAGTATATTTGTGAGCACAGAGAGAGTCATGCTGACAACATATTCTTCTGCATCACCCAAGAGCTCCACAAGGTTTTTAGACAGACTGCACATTCTTCTGGCCTGTGTGGAACACAAGGCAGTGCTGGGAAGCCATGGACGGCTACACTGCCACCACCGCCCTGGCACTGCAAGGCCACCCTGCTGCTGCAGGGCCCACAGGCCAAAGGCCTGAGCCAAAGCACTGGGGCAGGTGAGGCAGGAGAGCTGGGAGCAGCTGCCTCAGCTCCTGAAGCCCTGCCAGCCCAAGGGGCTGCTTTCCACAGCACAGCTTCAGCCACGGCCCCCTTCTCACCATCAAGAGATCCTTGCTGACCATCACGAGGCCTCTGAGTGCCAGGCAACGCTGCTCACTGCACTTGCTGTGCAGGCAACTTGACAGGACCTTCAGGATGCTGTCACCAAATTCGTGAAGTCCAAGAACTTGAGAATTAATGGATGCAGCCATCAGCCCTGTGGCCCTCCTCTGCCACTCCCCATCCTGCAGTGGCTGGAACTGTTCCGATTCTTCAGGCTGTTATGCTGGGGCAGCTCCAGGGCCTTTCTTATTTTTCCTCCTGAACACTTTGAACAAGCCGGGGAATCTGCCTGCCATGCCATGGAGCCACACCCCCAATCTCGGGTGGAGGGGTGGTGCTGGTGATGCTGGCCAGCCCTGACCCCTCACCTCGGTGAGTGGCTGCCCCCTGTCTCCAGCCCTTGGCTTGGCTGAGGGTAGCGGATCAGCCACTGGCAGGAACCTCTCCTTCCACTAGGCCTAGCTGAGCAGGCACCCAGAGAGGCCCTCATTGAGTTAGACGGGTAAATAAAAAGAGAGGGGCTTTATGTCTGTAATTTTCAAGCTGCTGATTATTCCTTCCCCGAAGAGAGTGAACAGGTGATACAAACTGTAGCAAGCTGGGAGGGAGCAGAAGCAGAAGAGCACAGAGTAAAGGGATACACAAAATTATAAAGGGAGGCTGACTCTGGGGAGGAGTCACCCTAACAAGGCTAGCAACTGAGGAGGAGCATGAGGAGGGACTAAATTATCATACAACCAATGGAATAGTATAGTGGAGGAGAGCACACAAAATCTGCCAATGGGATTAGTAGATTAACATAATTGACATCGAAGCTTCTAGATGAAGGGGCTTGTCAAACAATGATAGACAAGCTGCAGGGCAGGGTTTGGAGGAGTGACAGAGAAGGGTCTGGAAATTGGGGTAGGCACAAGGGTGATTGATAGGGAAAGGGGGAGTATACAACTTAGGGTGAAACCATTTGGGAAGTAATATGGGGGCACATAGAATGAACCATTTCAAACACAGAAAATCCAGTACAGTAACAAACTCAACAAGTAAAGACACAAACCACACCACAACAATGCCAGAGTCTGGCCTCGAGTGCACCTTAAAGAGAGGTGCCTCAGGAAAGCTCCAGTCAACAAGTCGTGCAGTTGTTCCTTGAAGGCACCTGTGACGCAGAAGCCTCAGGAAGGCTGCAGGACTGCAAGGACTCTCATCCCTTGTTTCTTGTGTAGGGGGTGTAATCCTTTTGTTTATATACATTGCCATGGTTACAGGAGAGAATATTGGTGCAGGGCAGCCAAAGATGCGTGTGTGTACCAATTGTGGTGTAAAAATAGTAAGAGCAAGGAGAGGAGAGAAAAAAAATAACATTTCCGTTTGGAATTCAAATATCATTAAAAATCAACTGAGTGTAAGAGGAGATAAAGAGAGGAAGAGGGTGTCAGCCAGCAAGCAAAATAAATTCCAAACCCCCTGGGATGCCTATTGAAACAATGGAAGAAGATAAGAGAGGCCTGGGAGCACGGGGACTAAGAAAACCTCAATAAATACTATGATCAATAGTGGCCCCTTTATATCTTGAAGACAGGGAGAAGAAGCCAATGAACGAAACCCTGAGTTATTATACGTGTTGTGGTTACTATTATTTTTGTGGAAAGAATGAAAATAAGATGAGGCTATGTACCCAAATATGTTTTGTTTATCTGACGGATCACCCTGAATTGCAGCAGGAATGTGGCTTTAATTTGGCCCAAAGGGATCCTTCTGTGTTGGCTTTGGAAAAAGATTGCAAAACAAAAGGAAAGGGAGGACTAAGAGGTGTGTTCTTCATGTTCCATATGTCCATATGACCAAGGTGTTTAAAATACAAAGAGAATGAGGAAAGGATGGAGGGTTTGGTTGCTCCTTTTGAGTCATGGGAAGAGGGAGGACAGAGAATGCAGTCAAAATCCCTGGTAAATACTGCTGAGAAAACTGTGCCTTTGAGCCCCCTTCCTCTCTAGAACTTGAAGGAGGAAGAACTCCCAGTACAGAAGCAAAGGCAGAAAGGAAGTCGTGGTATTGTCACCATTCAGCATTCCCCCGAACACGGTGCCGGAATTCTGCCAGCTCCCCACAGCACCACGCCGGGTGCGGGACACACCCCAGGAGCAGGATGATCCGAGGCGCGGCTCAGAGCGAGAGCTCTACGGCACCAGCCGGTGGTCACGCACACGGTGCAGATAAGGACAAGGAGGAGCGCTTCTGGATGGGTTCCAAGGAAAGCCTTATTCCACAGAGAGCGCAGGGACAAAAGACACAGAAAACAGGACAGCAGGCACTTTTATATGGGGAGGGCTCAGGGGAGGGTACAAATTTTCAACCAATCGGGGAAGGACTGGGGAAGAACACAAGGCAGGTCTTACAATGTTTAAACCAATGAGGAGGAACAGGGGGAGGGTTTGCATAGACCAATAGAGCTTTGAGGAACAGGGGATTGACAGGGAAGTTTCTAGACTAAAGGGTTGGTACAAAGTGGATTGACAGCTGAATGGGAGGAGGATCAGGGAACATCCAGATCAAAGAACAGGCTTAAGACAAGACAGACAGCTAAGATAGGAGGGTACAACTTAGACTGAACCATTACATAGGGGATAACAGAACAAAGCATTAAAGAGAAAACTCACCACAACAGCCCCCCTTGGACTCATTTGCAGGGGCTGGAGGAAGATCCCCATCTTTTCAAGGGATGGTCATTCAGTCACTGTTATGGGAGGCAACGGAACCTTGGGGTCTTATGAAAACCAAGGTATGCCTCTCATGAGCTGATTTAGAAACCTGGAAATTTCTGGCTAGACAATACTGGGGTGCTCCATCAGGAATAGCCAAAAGATCCAGAGCATTTGTTAAAGCCCTGGACCCAGATAGGGAGCATATAGATGCTGTGCTAGATGCTTTAAACAGACACAAGGAAGGAGCTGGTATTAAAAACTGCATGGAATGATGGAAGAGCCAGGCTATGGGCAGGAGAAAATACAGAAGAACATGCCCTCTCACAAAACCTCCCTGGGACTGTAATAATTCTGGTCACTATCAACTCCTGCTGAGGTATTGGGAATGGGTTTCTTTATTTGGAAGATGGTATCCCTAAGGCTGTACTTTGGAGTGCACTATAGCAAGTGAAACAAGGGCCTCTTGAAGCCCTGACTGAATTTTTGAACCATTTCAGGAAGCCATGCTTAAATACACTGCTCCAGACCCATCAGATGATTATGGCAAAAACCAACTCATTTCCCTTTTCCTGGGCCAATCCTCTAATGATATTAGGCAGAAAGTAAAAATTAAAAACAGAAGACCAGCTATAGAAAAACTGCAAGAAGAAGCATGGTGAGTTCATATAAACCATAGTCGGGTAGAGCATAAGCAACTGGAGAAAGAAATGACTAACACTATTATTGCAGCCCTTGGAGAGGAGCCACCCAAAGGCCCCTCCTCAGGACAAAGAAATGGCTGGGGTGGGCAGAGACCTATCCCTAACCTCTGGACCACTCAATGTGCCTATTGTAAGAAAGACAGACATTGGAAGAGAGACTGCCTGCAACTCAAACCCAAGGTGGTTGCAGAACTGAATCAATGCAAGGGCTGGCTAGAGGGCAACCCCCAAGAAAACCCTCTGGTCAAAAGAGAACTGGGGGAAAAGATGAGGAAAATGAAATGCCTGGGGAATGCGGCTGCAACACATTCTGTATTAGATATAAAGTTGGAAGAGATTGATCCTGGTAAAGTTGTGAATGTTATTGGAGCCACAAGTCAACAGCAGAAGGTATCCTTTTTAAAACTACAACCTTATGAACCGGGAAAAACAGTAGGAATACATCAGTTCCTATATATGCCTACGCCCCCCAAAATCGGAAGGATCTGTTGGAGCAATGAGAATGTTGTAACAGGTTCCAACAGGCTGAAATGTAGTTTAGCCCTGGAGGAGTTCAGATCAAAGTGAATGACGAACAAATAATCGTGTTCTAAGTCTAGCTCTCATTACAGATTTGTCCAAAACAGAAGAGACACAGAAGAAGTTCTCAGTCAGGTTTCTCTTAAAGTCTGGCTGGATGGGATCCCTGGTAAGGCCAAAGCAGCACAACCTGTAATCATTAAACTTACACCTGGAACACGACCAATAAGAATTAAACAAAATCAACTTAAAGTGGAAAACATAAAAAGTATTAAGTCTATCATAGACAATTTTCTAAAATTTGGGTTGTTACTGGAATGTGAATCTGAAGAGAAGACACCCATTTTACCCATACAGAAGCCTGATGGCTTGAACTAAAGTCTGGTTCAATACCTACAGGCTATATTAGCAAAATAGCTGGAGATCTCCACCCAGTGGTTGCAAATCCATATGCTTTGCTAAGCAAACTAAAAGATGAATATGGATGGTTTACCATTTCAGATCTCAAGGATACTTTCTTCTGTATACCCTTGGACCCTGGCAGCCAAAACCGGTTTGCCTTTGAATGGGGAAACCCAGAGACTGGAAGGAGAAGGCAATTTACCTGGACTGTTGTCAAGGCCTCCTGCTGGGAGCAGGTTTGCCCCCAGGCAGGCTGCACGGGCCGGATAGCTCAGTCCTCTTACGGGACGGGACAGACTGCCCGAAACCCAAGCAGCTCTCAGCCGCTGGCTACCTTTAGCAAGCATAAGGGATATCAGCTCTTTAGTGATTATCAGCTCTTTTGAGTTCAGCTTTTTTGCTTGCTAAGGTGCCGCAGGCCGGCCGGCAGACGCTGGGTGAAAGACGAGGAGGCTGCTCTGGAGTTCCACGGCAATGTCTTTATTGGGGGTCTGTGAAGGGTTCCAGCGACGGCTCTTCTAACCAGAATGGGCTAAAACAGCCCATTATATAGGGTAAGGGGGGATCAGAAATTGTCCAAAAGCAGGGGTTAAGGAGAAGTGACCTATGGGGTTACAGAGACATAAGCTGGGGTCCGAAAGGCGGAAGACAGGGGCTTGCCGTGACTTGGCATTTCCTATCTTTAGGCCTCTGCTCTCCACGGGGGCCCAGCAAGCCCATGGCCTGCTACAGACTGTAGGACCACAAGGATTCTAAATTAACCCTCCTCTTCACCGTCATAAACCTATGGATGTGGTAGAAAATTAAAACAGCAGCGTAACAGTACATATGTACTGTAGACTGTCCAGAGGATCTTGCAAAAGAATTTGCATCAGGATAAAGAGAAGGGGAGAATGAAACAAGGCCTTTGTTTGACATAAGCACAAGCAATTCACATTAGTAACAAGTACTTAGCACAGACCTACATAAGCACTTAGCACCAGTTAGCATAAGAAAAACCTGGCGGGCCTAACTTGACAGGAGAGGGACTTGACAAAAAGCTTTAGACACATTCTACCAGAAGAACCAAGGGCAAGTATAAAATGAGCCCTGTACAGGGAAGCCATGAGGAAGAAGTGCTGCTTTAGGGCATGGAGGCCGCTCCTGGCCAGCGCCTGGACATTAGCTTCAAGTGCAGGAATCTGACAGAATGTATTTCTAACCCCCTGCCTATCAAATCACCTCAGCAGAGTCAAGATGGATGGTATTTTTGATATCATTCCTACATCAAACCACTGAAATTCACACGTGGCCGAGAAGCATTTTAGTGGGGTGCAGACCCCTGCCCTCCTGCCAGCTCAGTAAAAGGGCTTTTGGCGGACAATGCATTTGGCTGAGGATTTCTTTCAATTAGGGAGACCCCTCAGCACTGCTGTATCCTGAGGGAACAGTGCTGGCCATCCCCTGTGTGTATCTGCAAAAGCTTCAAATCAGCTGCCTCAGCTTCCAGGGCCTCTCTTGGCCAGCATCCTGACGTGGGTGCAGGGCTGCTGCCAGGCACTGCTGGGACCCAGCGGGACAGGACCGGCTGTCTCGTGTCCACGGAGCAGCCCTGACACAGCCAGGGCCATCCCGAAAGCAGACAAACGCTCCCGGCTCAGCAGAGAGGAGCAAGGAGCACTGGGCTGCGCTCAGCGTATCTCAGCTGGGCTCACTCCACCACACGCCCCCATTTTAAGGCTGGCTGATGCCCAGCTGCCAGAAATGCCCGCCTTGTTCTCTCCAAGATGCACAGGGAGAGCCAATGAGCAGGACACCTTGGGAGGCCTTTGCTGAGGCCAGGGACACACCAAGATCTGCCAAGGCTCTCCACGCTGCCTGGCCCACACAGCCCAGCTCTGTGCTGGCCCTGGGACACAGCAGCTGCCACCAAGCAGCAGGCAAATGCATATTGCCAGGAGTTGAAACACAGCAGACAGGAAAGCTGTGAAAAGTGTGGGTGTAAAGGCCTTTTAATTCACAGCTCTCACAGAGAGCTTTGGGGCTCATGGCTGGACACAGATGCTCCTGCTCCCCCTCTGTCCAACGGGGGTAACACATCCTGCTGCAGGTGCTTGGGTTGGTTTCCAGAGGTCCAGGCAGATGCCAAACCTGCTCTTCACTGCCTTCTCCCTGCCCCTCTGCCAAGTGCAACAGGCCTCAAGGACTGAAAGGAGCACAGAGAGCCAAAGGGGGACACTCACACCTGCCTCACTGGGAGCTCCCTGGGCAGCACTTCCCTTGAGAAGCAAGCCCCTTTCCTCCAAAGGTGTTTCCCCAAATGTGTGACTTTCCTGGAGAGCACCAACACACCCTTAAGAAACGCTGGCAAGGCTGAATGACTTCAGGTCCTTTCAGGACAGGCACTCCAGCTCTAGCTCCTATTGCCCCAAGTGAGTTTCCAGGTGCAGGGTCAGAGGTGCAGCCCCAGGCCCTCCACAAACACAAGCTGCCCGCTGCCTCTTCACCTGCCTCAACTCCTGCCTGAGCTCACGGCACCAAAACCAGGCTGTTCCTGGCCAGGGAGCAGAGCCCTGTTCCTGCAGGATGCTCTTGCCAGCACCTTCCAGGACTCTCTGCTGTGCACACACCACTTTTCATGCCCGCTCCCAACAGGCTTTGGAACGCAGAGCCCAACCTGGCTGGCTCTGCCACCAGCACAGCCCAAACACAGGCGGAGGAAGAAGCAGCGGGGGCTGTTTTCTGGCCATGCCCGAGCGAGACTGGAAGGATGCCCTCCCTCTGCTGTCCCTTGGTTGGCTTTCTGGCTGGCTCTGAGCCTGGGGCTGCCGTTCCTCACTTGTGGGGAGCAGAAGCACAGCCGGCATCCCGGCACTGCCTGGCAGCGCTGCGGGCACCGGCACGGCCGCGTGTCCGAGTCTCGGGCACCGTGCTGCTGCTTCATTTGCCCTCAGGCACAGCCAGAGCTCCCTGCTAAGCCCGGATGCTCTCTGCTGCTGCCCTCTTCCTCATCCTGTGCAGGGATGGAGCGCTGCTGTGCTTTCAGGAAGCTATTCTTGAAAGCTTCCAGCATTCCAAGCTCCTTTGCCCTCCGTGGATGCTTGCCATGGAATCCCTCTCAGCTGGCTTCAGAGCATACTCCGGTTGGCTCTTCCAAAATTCAGGGGCTCCAGGGTGCTCAGCAAGATGTGGAACTGCACAGTGCTGTGGAGCTGCACCTTCAGCACAGGGACCTTTCCAGCCTGACCTGCCCCCGTTCCTCTGGGTCTGTGCACAAAACACGGCGTGGCAGAGAACGGCAGCAGGGGCCTGTGTGTCCCAGGGCCCCGGATTTGCTTCAGCTCCACAGGGATGCAGGCAAAGTGAAGATCCCAAACTTTTATTAATATAAGGCGAAGCAAAGGGATGAGCTGGGAGGGAAAAAAGGGGACGGGCAGCGTCTGAGGGCTGGAGGGAGGGAGCTACCTACAGGGAGGGAGAGTGGAGGGAAAAAATGGGGATGGACAGTGTCTGAGGGCTGGTGGGGCAGAGCTATCAACAGGCAGGGAGAGGGCTGAAGCCACGAGAACTGTGCCCAGCAGCAGCTGTGCCAGGACTTCCAGCAGCGCTGGGAGGCGATGTCCCCTTGGGTGTCTCCTGGTGCTCTTCTTGGGACACCGGTTGAGTGGATCCAGAAGATATCCCTAATTCTTGAGCTCTTGGGGAAAGTCGGCTTGATTTTCCAGGTCACAGCAGGATGGGCTGGCACGTTGCCTCCGGGCTTGAAGGGCTGAAAGAGAGAGGAGCAGAGCCGTGGCAACAGCCCTGGTCTGCGGGAATCCTACAAGACCTTCGGAAAGGGACCATCCCACCAAGAAGGGAGTAGGAGACATTGGAATCAGCTGGGAGGTACTGGCCATGACTCCCCCAGGTGTCCCTGAAATCTCTGTGTGCTCTGCCCACATCGCTCCTCGTCCGCACAGGGAGCAGAGCCCTCCAAAGCCGGGGCAGGGCCTGCAGCTCCTTCCCGCTGTCAGCCCGCTGCCCTCTCTCACCCTGACAGATGTGCCGGAGCTCTTGCTGCTGCCTCCTCAGGCACCGCCCGGCCATGCCTGTGAACACAGAGCCTGTCAGGGCGCCAGCGGCACAGCTCCCTGCCGGCGGCGCTGCCGGCGCTGTGGCCACACGGGCTGCTGGTCCGGCAGGGCTCAGCCCGGCCCTTGCCGCACGCTGCCGCCCAAGGGCACGGCTGCCAGAGGGCGGCAGCAGCAATGCCCAGCCCGGGCGGGGCTCCACGGCGCCGGGCCCGGCCGGCGCTGCCGGGGCAGCAGGCGGGGCTGGGGCCGAGCTGCGGCGGGCCGGGCCGGGGAGGGAGCCCGGGCTCGTGGCTCACCCCATGATCCTGACGGCCGCCTCTCGCAGGGGCTCCTGTGGGCTCCGCAGGTAGCGCAGGGCCCGGCGCAGGTGCTCGGCCGCTCTGCTCCTGTCCTCTGCCAGCTGCAGAGAGCGGCAGGAGGGAAGGGTTGGCGCGGGCTCAGCCCCTGGGCCGGGCGCTGCCTGCACTCAGCCCCGGCCTCCCCTGGCCGCACAGGCCGGAGGCGCGGCCAGCAGCCGCTGGCCAAGGGCTCCCGAGGGCAGGGGGCAGAGGGCCGGCTGCTGCCCGGGGAGCCGCGGTGCCGGCCCGCAGCCCCGCCGGGCCGGGGCTCCATGGGCACCCGGCTGCGGCCCACGGGAGTCTGGAGCAGAGCCCGCGCGGCCTCTGGCTGCAGCAGCGGGCAGGGGCACAGCTGCCAGCCCCGCACACTGAGCATCGCCCTCAGGGGCCTTCTCTGGGCTGAGCCTGGGGCTTCCAGGCCCTCCTTACCAGGCAGTTGGCAAACTTCAACATCTTCTCCCTCTCAAGTAGTTGCTTGAGCTTCCTCCTCTTCAGGAACTCTACCACACAAAGCAGCAGTTCGCGAGAGGCCTGGAGAGGAGCACAGCTGTGGAGCTGCTACCGCAGCCCAAGAAAAGGACTTGCATCCCTGTGCCAAGGCCAGGAGCAGAAGGCTGCAGCCTGGGAGAAGCCAACCAGGAGACATCCGAGACCCCTTTCCAGGTATGCACCGGCATAACTCAAAACCTCACCTTTGCCACGCGCTTGTTCTCATCATGGCAATGAAAGAA